>NC_133129.1:17567532-17716477 GCF_048418815.1 Hemitrygon akajei | reverse complement strand
CCCCAACCAACACACATACACAGAGCTTAAGGTAGTGCTTGTGCTATTTGTAGCAATGGAGCAGTTTGGGAACAGTTTGTTCTCCTTCTCTGATGAAAGCCCTGCTGGCATTGGGGGGGGTGGGGGGGGAGAAGAAAGATTCCAGGAGTGAAATGGTTAACACATGAGAATCGTTTGACAGCTCTGGGCCTGTCCTCACTGCAGTTTGGAAGAATGGGGGGACATCTCACTGAATCCTGTTGAATATTGAAAGCCTGAGATAGAGTTGAAGTGGGGAGGATGTTTTAAATGCGGATGAGTCTAGGACCAGAGGGAATGAATCAGAATTGAGTGATTTCCATTTAGAACAGAGCTGAGGAGGAATATGGTTTGGCTGGTGGTAATGAATTGTGGAATTCATTGGCACTAACGGCTGTGTATGCCAAATCATTGAGTATATTTAAAGTTGAGGAGGATAGGTTATTGGTGTCAGGGCATCAAAGGTTACGGGAAGAAGGCAGAAGAGGGGGATCCAATGGGATAATAAGACAGTCATGATGGCATAGCAGGGGATAGTCGATGGGTCGAACGGCCGAATTATTCTCCTATGTGTTGTGGTCTTAACTACAAAAGCCTTTACAAACTCACTGTGAACTAAATCGTGTAAATACACAGGCAAGAATATGACAATACCCTATCACACACAATTCCATATAGAGGAAGAGGTACAACAGACATGAAATGTGATGGATAATCAAACATTTCACAGTCAAAGGCATTTAGATCACGTCTTCCCCATTCTGAAATTTGTTCTGAGAAACAACTGAACCTTTCAAACATCTCTGCATTGGGCTGCTGCCACATGAGTGATTGAAGGGGTTTAATTGAGCTGGAGCTCTGTAATTAGGGATGTTTCATAGGGTTTTGTGCTGGGACCTCTGCTGTTTGTGATGTACGTAAATGACCTGGATACAAATGTAGATTGGTGGGTTATTAAGTTTGTAGATGACACTAAGATTAGTGGATTGTGGATCATGTAGCAGACTGGCAAAGAATACAATACGATATATATCAGTAGTAGATCTGGACAGATGGAGTTTAACTCAGATAAAAGTGGGGTTTTACACCTTGGTAGGGAAATTGCAAGGAGACAATACACTGTCAGGCAAGACTGTCAACAGGTGCGTTTTGCACCTTGGACCCAGAGGAACACTGTTTCATTTGATTGTTTTCAAGTGCACGGGTGAATGACAATTGAACTTGAACAAACTCATTAACATTTCACACTACAGCCACATGTCTCTCAATCCTGTCTGGGAAAAGGCACCAAAGCATTCGGGCTCTCATGACCAGACTATGTAACAGTTTCTTCCCCCAAGCTATCAGACTCCTCAATACCCAGAGCCTGGACTGACACCTTACTGTCCTATTGTCTTGTTTATTATTTATTGTAATGCCGGCACTGTTTTGTGCACTTTATGCAGTCCTGGGTAGGTCTGTAGTCTAGTGTAGTTTTTTTTCTGTGTTGTATTTTACGTAGTTCAGTCTAGTTTTTGTACTGTATCATGTAACAGCATGGTCCTGAAAAACCATTGTCTCATTTTTCCCATGTAGTGTACCAGCAGTTATGGTCGAAATGATAATAAAAAGTGACTTGACATGACTTGATATCTTTCTACGCCTTGCCTATCTAGGTACCTGTGTCAATGCATCAAACACATTCCAGAGATTAAACAGTCCATGTGTAAATATTGGTTCATGCAAAAACCCTTTCTCACTCTCACTGTATTAGCTCATATTGTATTGTCTTCTGTGTAACGTTTGTTGGAAATTGGAAACACTCCGACAAACAGCAGATCGAAACTTCATCAATAATTGGCAGTCAGAGAAGATCTGTTTTCTCTAATAATAATGAGAGGAAATACCAATGCCCATGAATGTAAAACCGACAAAGAGTGATGTATACAGCCCTGTCCGTCACACGCAACGTCCTCCCCACCATTGAGCACATTTAAAAGCAGCTCCCATCATTTAGGGCACCCACCGTCCAGCCCACTCTCCCTTCTCTCTTGCTGCTATCAGGAAGAAGATAAATGCCCCTTAGGTTGAGGAAGAGTTATTACCCTTCAGTCATCAGGTTTCTGAAATAGTGCGGATGACTTCACCTACCTCAGCACAAAACTGATCACTGAACACAGCTCGTGAACTCAGTTTCAAGGATTCTGCAACTTACATTCTGCATATTGTTATCTATCTATCTATCTATTACTTGTTATTTTTTGACAGCTGGTCTTCTTTTGCACAATGGTTACTTGTCAGTTCTAACTTTACTCGCTTTTTCCCTCTCAGGGACAATTCATCCCTTTAAACCCACCCATCACTGTGAGACCCGTTAACAGGTGTAGGCCATTTGTCTGACCGACCCTGTTCCCCCAGTCAACGCAATCATGATGGACTGTTCACCTCAGGATCAATCCTTTCTCTCCCTCCTCAGCCCCGAACCCCGGCCCCTTCCTCGTAACCTTTGATGCCCTGTCCAGTCAAGAACTTATCAATCACTGCCTTAAAAAACCCAGTGACTTGGTCACTACAACTGCCTGTGGTGACAAATTCCACAAATTCATCAGCCTCTGACTAAAGAAATGTCTCCACATCTCTGTTTTAAATGGACACCCCTCTATCCTAAGATTGTGCCCTCTTGTTCTAGACACCCCCACCATGGAAAACTTCCTTTCCATATCTACTCTGTCCAGATCTTTCAACATTTGGAAGGTTTCAATGAGAACCCCCCCCCCCCCATCCATCTAAATTCCAGTGAGTACAGTCCCAGAGCATCAAACGTTCGTCATCTGATTACCCTTTCATTTCCAGAATCTTCCTTGTGAACCTGCCCTGAACCCTCCCCAATGCCAGCACCTCTTTTCTCAGATGAGGAGTCCAAAACTGGTCACAATACTCATGATGAGGCCTCACCAATAGGTTCAATAGGTACATTTAATGCCAGAGAAATCTGTACAATATACAAATTCTTTTTCTTCGCTAACATCCATGAAAACAGACGAGTGCCCCAAAGCATGAATGACAGTTAAACGTTAGAACCCAAAGCCCTCCCCGGTTCCCCCCTCCCTCGCACAAGCAGCAGCAAGGCAAAGCCCCCCCCCCAGCAAAGCATCAATAAAGACACAGACTTGCAGTACCCCAAAGACTATCCGTTCCCCTGGTAATTCGACATACCACAGGTTCCCTCTCCCACTTATAAGGGAAAAAGTGATGTTCCCATATCTCAGCGAGAGGGGATGCATAATGAACAACTGATTTATGATGTTAAAAGTTTGCTGCGTCGCATTTTCCGAGCTCTGAGCCCAGAGAATCGGCCCCGAGGATCAAGTCTTGGACACACAATAGACAATAGGTGCAGGAGTAGGCCATTTGGCCCTTCCAGTCAGCACCGCCATTCAATGGTTGATCATCTATAATCAGTACCCCGTTCCTGCCTTCTCCTCATATCCTTTGACTCCTCTATCTTTAAGAACTTTACCTAACTCTTTCTTGAAAGCATCCAGAGAATTGGCCTCCACTGCCTTCTGAGGCAGAGCATTCCATAGATCCACAGCTCTCTGGGTGAAAAGGTTTTTCCTGAATTCTCTTTTGGCTCTTCCCACTTTCTTCAGACCAAGGGTGTAGCTATGGGCACTCGCATGGGCCCCAGCTATGCCTGCCTCTTTGTTGGTTATGTGGAAGAGTCTATGCTCCAAATCTATACGGGCGCTGTTCCCCAACTTTTCCTTCAATACATTAACAACTACATTGGTGCTGCTTCCCGCACTCATGCTGAGCTCATCAATTTCATCGACTTTGCCTCTAACTTCCACCCAGCCCTCAAATTCACTTGGTCCATCTCTGACACTTCTCTCCCCTTTTTCGATCTCTGGAGACAGACTGTCCACTGACATCTTCTATAAACCGAAGGACTCTCATAACTACCTCAACTATCCCTCTTCCCATCCTGCCAAATGCGAAAATGCTATTCCCTATTTCCAGTTCCTTCGTCTCCACCGCATCTGGTCCCAGGTTGAGGCTTTCTGTTTCAGGACATCTCAGATGTCCTCTTTCTTTAAGGATCGTGGTTTCCCTTCTGCCGTCATCAATGATGCCCTCACCCGCATCTCCTTCATTTCCCGCACTTTGGCCCTTACCCCATCCTCCCGTCACCACAACAGGAACCGAGTTCCCCTTGTCCTCACCTACCACCCCACCAGTCTACAGATCCAGCACATTATCCTCCGCCACTTACGCCAATTTCAACAGGACCCCACCACTAAGCACATCTTTCCCTCTCTACCCCTCTCTGCTTTCTGCAGGGATCGTTCCCTCCGCGACTCCCTGGTCCACTCATCCCTCCCCACAGATCTCCCACCTGGCACTTATTCCTGCAAGCGTAAGTGCTACAACTGTCCTTACATCTCCTCTCTTACTACCATTCAGGGCCCCAAACAGTCCTTCCAGGTGAGGCAACACTTCACTTGTGAGTCTGTTGGGGTCATCTATTGCATTTGGTGCTCCCGGTACGGCCTCCTCTACATCGGAGAGACCCGACGCAGATTGGGGGACCGCTTCATTGAGCACCTGCGTTCCATCTGCCACAAGAAACAGGATCTCCCGGTTGCCACCCACTTCAACTCTGCTTCACATTCCCATTCGGATATGTCCATACATGGCCTCCTCTACTGCCATGAAGAGGGCAAACTCAGGTTGGAGGAGCAACACCTCATATACCGTCTGGGTAGTGTCCAGCCCCTTGGTATGAACATTGAATTCTCCAACTTCCTGTAATTTCCCCCCCCCCCTTCCCCCGTCCCACTTTCACTCTGCCTCCTCTTCCAGCTGCCTATCACCTCCCTCATGGTTCCGCCTCCTCCTACTACCCATAGAGCTTTCCCCTTACGTTCCTTCTTCACCTTTCCTGCCTATCGCCTCCTTGCTTCCCCTCCCCCGCCCTTTGTCCTTTCCTCTTACTGGATTTTCACCGGCACCTACCAGCCTTCTCCTTCCCACCCTCACCTCACCTTCTCTATAGGGCCCCTGCCCCCTCCCTCTTCAGTCCTGACGAAGGGTCTCGGCCCGAAACGTTGACGTTCGTTTCCACGGATTCTGTCCGACCTGCTGAGTTCCTCCAGCGTGTGGTACGTGTTGCATCAATCCGCCGAATGCGCACTTGCCACATTCCTGCAAAATTCCTCATTCTCGCAGAACTCGAGGGCACAGCCTCAAAACTGAGGAGGGACATTTTAGAACAGAGGTGAGGAGGAATTTTTTTAGCCAGAGATCAGTGGATCTGTGGAATTCTCTGCAACTGACTGCTGTAGAGGCCAAGTCCGTGTATATATTTGTGTAGGCCCGTGGCGAAGTGGTTAAGGCTTTGGGTTAGCGATCTGAAGGTCGTTAGTTCGAGCCTCAGCCGAGGCGATAGGCAGGAAAGATGAAGAAGGAATGTAAGCGTGTGTCCTTGAGCAAGGGACTTAACCACACACTGCTCCTGCATGTTCCAAACCACCAGTGGCGGCGGTTGGTGCTGTATGGACAAGACAAGGTGAAAGTTGATCGGTCAGGGCATCAAAGGATATGGTGAGAAGGCAGGTGTATGGGGCAGAGTGGGATTAGCCACGATGGAATGGCGGAGCCGACTCGATGAGCGGAATGGCGTAATTCTGATCCTATGTTTACATTCTTATGGGAATGCAGATTGTTTCAGAAGGGTGAAACGGAGAGAAGGCCAGGACGTCCCTGTACGCTAAAAGCAGGAGTTCAGCAGTGACAGTTTGGAAGCAAATGTTACATTGAACTTCATTGCAAGGTGATTTGAGAACAGAAGAAAGAATGTTGCTGCAGCTGTACAGGGCCTTAGAGAGAACCTATCTGAAGTTTGTGCAGTTTGGAGTTTGTCTTTGTTGGGATGATTTATCAGAGAGCGAATGTAGTGAAGGTATATGAAGAAACCAGAGGGAGCAGGAATAATGCCTGATGAGAGATTGAATTAGTTGGCCCCATAGACACTGGAGTTGAGAGGAATGTCTAAGAACTCATAGAACCATGTAAGATTCTAACAGGACAGGATAAATATCAGAGAGCATGGAACCAGAAAACACAGACACTGGAAAATCAGAAAGCTATTTGGAAATGGGAACAGAAATGTCTACACCCGGCTGGTGGTAAACATATGGAGCGAGGAGGCCGGGTCTGCTGAACCTGTTTGGAAAACTGGTCTTCTCAGCCTCTCTTGGTGGATCGGTCTCATCCACCTCTGTGGACAGAACAAGATCAATTAACGTGATCCACGGCAGTTGTACAATGCAAATCCGGCATCCCTCTTCACTAATAATTTCGGAAGGGAATAGGATCGAGACATGAACGGAATTCCCAAAGGGTAGATTTTATCGTCGGTGTCAGCGTTCGACACAAATCTGGTTTTGAGCCCATGTACACATCAAATTGGAAGCTTTATGGTAACGCAGCAATATAGGTAGTGGTGTTGATAGGAAGCCAAATGGCCTTAGGCTATAGGATAGTATTGATCGAATAGTATGGTTCTTAGATTAAGACCATAAAAGAAAGGAGCAGAAATAGAAGATTCAGCCATTCTATTCTGCTCTGACATTCGACTGTGGTTAATTTACTATCCCTATCAACCACACTCTCCTGCCCTCATCCCGTATGATTCTGTGCGTTATGTACACCCAGACAGACAGACAGACAGACATACTTTATTGATCCCGAGGGAAATTGGGTTTCATTACAGTAAGTTCCACAGATTCAGCCACCTGTGGTGTAAGGAAATTTCTTGTAATCTCTGATCTAGAGGGACGTCTTTGTATGAATGGCAGAGTGAAGTAATCCTGGCTGTGATGCAATTTCTAGGACAAAGACATTGAGTGTTGGGTTTCCGAGGATTATTCGGTAACAGAAGGAAGTGGGTACAAAAATCCTAGGTGCTACGTAAATGCAACGTACTCTGTCATGGATCAAGGTTGTAAATTAAGGAGGAACCTGATTATCAGTAATATAAGAAAAAGTTACGTGAGTTGAATCACTTTTCGATTGTTAATATGTTTGAAGCGGTTATGACGACAGTTTAAACTGGATTACGGTGAAGGGAGATATGGCAGAGATTCAGTCAGGAGCCAGATCTCTGAGAGATTTGCCTCGTGGGCGAGCTTTGTGGAGAATGAGAAGAGCAGAATCACCCCGGGTTGACTGAGTGCCCTGATCCCAGTGCACGTGGGATGGTGGGAGTCGAGACTTTCCTGTATTGCTTTTTCTGCGGAGGTCCGGGGTGACATTTTGTGCACATCAGAGATTAGATTTGTAGTTAGAACACAGAACATTACAGCAGAGTACAGGCCCTTCGGCCCACGATGTTGTGCCGAGCTGTCAGCCTTCTCTAAGCTCAAGCTATTATTTATTATGTGATGGTTTACAGACACAGGGCTGAACAGTCCCTACCAGCCCACCGAGCCGTGACACCTAGCACCTCACCGATGTAATCCCAGCCTAACCACCGGACGATTTAAAATTAACAATTAACCTGCTGACGTCTTTAGGTCGTGGGAGGAAACCGTAGCAGCTGGAGGAAACCCACCCGCACACGGGAAGAACGTACACAGTTTCTAACAAAGGACGCCAGAAATGAACTTCGAACTGACGCCCAATGTGTAATCACATCGTGCTAACCGCTGCGCTACTGTGGCGTCCTAACCCATCCCTCCTGCAGATCCTCACATTTGTCTCTCATTCAGTAGGTATTTAGCGGGTACATTCAATCCAAAAGGTATCTCAAAACGCTAAACAGCTTACAAACACTTCTGAAGCAGTCACTCTTATGATGTAGTAGTCACTCTGATGAGTATTTCTGCGGAGCTCCAACAAACAGCGATCGGGCAGCGAGATTTTGTTGACAGCTAAAGACTGGGACGCTTCAAGTGTTTGAATCACGTCCCAGCGCCCACCGACTGTCCCAGTGAATCGGATTACAGTCACGTCACGGCATGAGCCTTCAGCATTATTACATACAGTACCCGAGTAGATCACAGTAGAGAACGGCGCCCATCAATAAAAAGCCGAGAGTTTTCAGTCCGAGTGGGAGACACAACATCAGCACGGCAAAAGTGTCTGTCCCTGAAGAGAAAGTGAGACAAGTCAATCCAGACTCAGGGAAAGGGGGAGAGACTGACTGAAATCTGTAGGTGTCGAGTCATACATATAATGTAGCAGATTTACCCTGACGGAGCTACGGAAGATAACGTGTATGTGAAGGAATAAGAAAAGGATATTACTAAGAATGTGGAGATCACAGTGACAGGAATTAAACATTAGAACAGGAAGTTTAGCCTGGAGTCAGATTATAGATTATAAGATATAGGAGCAAGCCTGTCCATTCGGCCCAACACGTCTGCTCCCCATTCCATTATGGCTGATTAGTTATCCCTCTCAACCTCATTCTCCCGTCATCTCGCCGTAAACCTCCGCAGTCATCTACGTCAATGTATTCCGCATATCCACCACCATCTGGCTAAATAAATTCCTCCTCATCTCCGTTCTAAGGGACGTCCCGGTTTCTGAGGCTGTTCCCTCTGGTTCTGGACTCCCCCGCTATATGAACACTCTCCACATCCACTCTATGCAGGCCTTTCAACATTCGATAAGTTTCAATGGGATCCCCCCCCCCCACATTTTTCTAAACTCCAGCGGCAGGCCCAGAGCCGTCAGATGCTCCTCATACGTTAACCCTTTCATTCCAGGAATCATTCTCCTGAAACGCCCCTGTAGATAGATAGGGATATATATAGTATATACTGTACTCCAGTTTTCAAACACTCCCTTATGTAAAACCATGACAAATTATTGTCCTTCTGCTCTACCATATTCCGACTGATTTTCGGATCTTCTGCATATTACCCCACTGGGTAAAGTTCCCTTTCATTTGTAATGACCAGTGTGTGGAAATTTTTTCTTTGGCCAGTGACGGTAACCTGTGCGCAGTGAATAATTTCGTCAATAAAAAATAGTATAACTCAGCCCGTTCTAAAATCTGGAGATAAATAATTGCAAACTCCACGTTGTCAATCCGTCCGCCTCAGAAACTGGAAAAGGAAATGCGACTGTGTATGATCGTGGAATATACTTAACATGCCAACAAAGGAGAGGGTGACAACCTCTTGAGCGCAGTTTAAATTCCTCTGTGTGTCAGTAGCAGAAGATGTGTGTGCGTGGACACATGCACATGACGGGGAACATTATACCCCAGATGAACACTTGACAATCCCTCATACAACTATAGTAAGGGATCTTTACTCCATTAGAGTCACAGAGTCATAGAGAAGTACAGCACAGAAACAGGCCCTTTGGCCCATCTAGTCCATACTGAAACCATTTTAACTGCTTATTCCTTTCGAGTTGCACTGGGGCCATCAGCATCCATGTACCTATCCAAACTTCTCTCTGAAACATTGAAATCGCGGTTGCATGCACCACTTGTACTGGCAGCTCGTTCCACACACTCACGGCCCTCTGAGTGAAGAAGATTCCCCTCATGTACCCCTTAAACTATTCACCTTTTAACCTTAACCCATGATCTCTGGTTGTAGCCCCACCGAACCTCAGTGGGAAAAGCCTGCTTACATTAACCCTGTCTATACCCTTAAAATGTTGTATACCTCTATCAAGCCTCCTCTCAATCTTCTACATTCTAAGTAATAAAGTAACCTGTTCGATGTTTCCTTATAAACCAGGTCCTCCAGACCCGACGATACCTTTGTAAATTTTCTCCGTATTCTTTCAACTTTATTTACGTTTCTCTTTAAGTAGTTGACCAAAACTGCACACAGTATGCCTAAATAGGCTTTACCAAATACTTATGTTACGGATTCAGGCAACAATAAATATGAGTTAGGCAGGGGTTTATATAACAAATAACAAGTTTATTAAACACTGAAAACAAACCCCCCCAAAAGTAAACAAATCACTAACGTAACCGGAAATCAGCTGCTGTGCGGCAGCTTAAACAGTTCTTAAAGCAATGTTGCAAAAACAGTTCTTCAAAGTAGTATTGCCAAAAGTTCAAAATGCTCACAGTCCATTTAAGGGAGAGACTTTTTAAGACGATTTAAACTCTCTTTCACGTCGTGTTGCTTCGGTTCCCAAGATTGAGCTTTTCCCACGAAGAATTTACGTACCAAAACGAAACGGCTTAAAGGCACTGACCTTTCCTTTACAGAACTATTCCCAATCCTTTCTGCTATTTTGCAGGGATTAACACGAGAACAGTCAACGAATTCCTTCCGAATAAGGATCAAACAAGGTCGAACCTGTTTCACCGTCGAAATCGATTGTCCTCGATCTTTAACTCCCGAACTCCAATCTTCACTCTCCATTGATTCTCAACTAGCAGTATTGTAAAGAAACTGCTGGCAATGACCTTTTAAACTTTAGGCATTAGATAAAACTTCATCTTTCAACTAAACTGCATTATAACATTAAATCACGCAGTGGCATGAAGTCAACATGGCAAATCCAGCCACGAACTGCCCCTCCTCACAGGGAGGGGTCCTCCTTTTATACCCTGTAAAAAAAAAACTGTCACATGATCTCTACTGGCAGGAAAATGACGTCACTCCACCATCACAAGACCATTACCTCAAGTCCAGTATAGCTTCAACCCCAGTCACGTGACAAGGGTACCACTGTCACGTGTCACGAGTACATAACACCTCCCCCCAAAAAAACATTTTTGGTCTGACAAGAACAAAAATTTTAACAATTACTTACAAGAAAAACAAATGTATAAATTTTATAACATACATAATATACAATACAGTATCACCATATAACATCTTACAACTCACAATACAGTAGGAGTGTTACAATTGTAAAAAAACCACTCCATAAAAAAATTACATTGTACATTCAACATCGAGATAGACAATCAGCAACCACATTATCGCTACCTTTAATATGAGTTATCACAATATTGTACTCTTGTAACATCAAACTCCAATTTAATAACCTTCTGTTTTTGTTTTTCATCTTATTCAAAAAAACCATCGGATTATGATCAATGTAAACAATAAGTGGTTTTTGAGTTGTACCAACATATACCTCAAAATATTCTAAAGCTAAAACAAGAGATAACAATTCTTTCTCTATTGTCGAATAGTTTCTTTGATGCTTATTAAATTTCTTAGAAAAGTAAGCTACTGGATGATCAACCTCATCACCCTCATTCCTTTGCATTAATACTGCTCCTGCAGCCTCATCACTAGCTTCTTTATCATACCAAGTTTTCATTTTCTCCTGAGCCAATTTTAAATTTTCCTTGGCTAAGCTACAAACTTTATGTAACCTGTCCTTAAATTTCAAAACATAGTCCAACAAATTAGTGTGTATTTCCTTACTAATCCACTGTTCTTTTAATAAAGCTAAAGGTCCTCTAACTCTATGCCCAAACACAAGTTCAAATGGACTAAAATCTAAAGAGTCCTGTACCGATTCCCTTACTGCAAATAAAAGTAAATTTATACCCTCATCCCAGTCACTTTCATTTTCCACACAATATGTCCTAATCATATTCTTGAGGGTAGAATGAAACCTCTCCAAGGCACCTTGCGATTCTGGATGGTATGCAGATGAAGTGATTTGCTTAGCTCCCAATTTATAAACTATCTGTTGAAACAATCCAGACATAAAATTACTGCCTTGATCAGTTTGTATTTCCTTAGGTAATCCAAAATAAGTAAAGAATTTTATAAGGGCCTTTGTCACAGTTTTAGCTGTTATATTCCTAAGTGGTACTGCCTCTGGAAACCTAGACGAAGTACACATGATAGTCAACAAGTACTGATAACCAGTTTTTGTCTTTGGTAATGGACCAACACAATCTACAATAACTTTAGAAAACGGTTCACCAAATGCTGGAATAGGTTGTATTGGAGCTACTGGTGTTACCTGATTTGGTTTACCCACAATTTGACAAGTATGGCACGTTTTACAAAACATCGCCACATCTTTTCTTAGACCAGGCCAGTAAAAATGTTTTAAAATCTTGTCCACAGTTTTCCTTACCCCTTGATGTCCACCAAAAGGCACACTATGAGCTAAAGTCAAAATCTCATTTCGATAAACTTTAGGGACAAGTACCTGGTAAACAATATTCCATTCCTCACTTGCAGGAATTGTAGGTGATCTCCACTTCCTCATCAACACTCCTTTTTCCAAGTAGTATCCTACTGGCACCTTCTCAATTTCACTATCTAATAGAGCCTGTTCTCTTAATTTTATAATCTCAGGGTCTCTATTCTGCTCTGCTGTCATCTCCTTCTGAGACAGAAATAAATCTTCATAGTCAGATTTACTCCAAGAATCTTGTTCAAACAACGAAGGTACGAAAGTCTCTGACACATTCTCAAAACTCGAATCCTGAGTTGAACAGTCCTGAGTAACAACCTCATTCTGCGCATCAATCTTTTTAGCCATAGCTCTAGTCACAACACAGGAAGAATCTGTGTTAGAATTCATCTCTGGTTCCTCTGACTCCATTGTCAAATGCACTTCAGGAAAAACTTGTCCACCTGCCAAGTCATTACCTAACAATAAAGAAATACCCTTCACAGGTAAGCTATGCTGTAATCCTACTTTAACAAATCCTGCAACTAACCCTGACTTTAAATTTACTTTATGTAAATGTACAGGCATAAAATCACTCCCAACACCTCTTATATAATTTACCTCACCAGAATCAGACTCTTCATTAAATTTCAATACACTGTCTAACATCAGTGATTGAGAAGCTCCAGTATCCCTAAGGATTTTTATTGGCACCAGAGTAGATCCTTCTTTCAAGGATACAGACCCTTCAGTTATAAAATGATCATATCCCTTTTTAACTTGGTCAGACTCTAACAAAACCTCATTTGTGTTTACCAAACCCTGTAATTTTACAGGTGCTTCATTATGTTGCACACAAGCATCTGGAACTGCTTCCTTCTCTTTCTTTTTCAATCTGAAACAGTTAACTATTACATGGCCAGATTTCTTACAATAGTTACAAATAAGACCAAACTGTCTTTCCTTCACAGGTTGTCCTTCCTCCTTACCTTTCTCATTAACTTCTGATTTAATTTCTGATTTACCTTGAGTCTCCATGTTATTTTTCCTCTTAAAAATTCTGCCCTGAGGAAATTTATTCTTATGGATTAAAACATACTCATCAGCTAATCTAGCACAGTCCTGCAATTTATCAGTATCCCTATCATTTAAGTAGGTCCTTACTTCAACAGGAATGCTTCTTTTAAATTCCTCTATTAAAATCAGCTCTTTCAATGTATCATAGTCCTCATTTACATTTTTAGAAGAAACCCATCTCTCAAAACACATAGCTTTATCATAGGCAAATTCCACATAAGTCTTTTCCACAGACTTCTTCAAACTTCTGAATCTTTCTCTATATGCTTCTGGGACTAATTCGTATGACTTTAAAATATGTATTTTCACAATATCATAATCAAGTGCTTGCACAGCAGTTAAAGCTGTATAAACTTGTTGTGCTTTACCTTTAATTACACTCTGTAACAACACTGACCATTTATCTTTCGGCCACTCTGAAATCTGAGCAATAGTTTCAAAATGTTGGAAATATCTTTTCACTTCTGTTTCACTAAATGGAGGGACCAATTTAATTTCTTGACTAGCAACAGATGGCTTTTTAGAACCAGAAGACTGATTCCCAGACCATAATTCCGTCATTGCATATTCAAATTCCCTTTTTTTCTGATCAGCTTCTAACCTACAACACTCCAACTTCAGTTGTTCGATTTGCAACTGCATCTCCAGATTACTTATTGGAAATGACTCTAAAATCGATTCATCAAAAACACCTGAATCCACATAGTGTGACGTGATTTTTCTCTGTATTACAGCTTTTGATGTAGTCTTCAAAATACCTTTAAGTTGCAATCTACTAGCTATCTCAGACACCTCAGTTTTTTTCGCCTTCACTAGCAACTCTGCGCCAGGCGAAACCAGAAACTCATCAATATTCATTGTTGCCGAATACCACACACAAGCCAATCAAACAAAAGAATCGAGTATTTCCCCCGTTTCCAAAACACCGACTCAAAATTCAACAAGCATTTAAACTCAAACGATCCAATCCGGACGCAGCCCCCATATTTATGTTACGGATTCAGGCAACAATAACTATATGAGTTAGGCAGGGGTTTATATAACAAATAACACATTTATTAAACACTGAAAACAAACCCCCCCAAAATCACTAACGTAACCAGAAATCATCTGCTGTGCGGCTGCTTAAACAGTTCTTAAAGCATTGAAGCTTAAACAGTTCTTAAAGCGATAATGCAAAAACAGTTCTTCAAAGTAGTATTGCCAAAAGTTCAGAATGCTCACAGTCCATTTAAGGGAGAGACTTTTTAAGACGATTTAAATTCTCTTTCACGTCGTGTTGCTTCGGTTCCCAAGATCGAACTTTTCCCACGAAGAATTTACGTATCGAAACGAAACGGCTTAAAGGCACTGACTTTTCCTTTACAGAACTATTCCCAATCCTTTCTGCTATTTTGCAGGGATTAACATGAGAACAGTCAACGAATTCCTTCCGAATAAGGATCAAACAAGGTCGAATCTGTTTCACCATCGAAATTGATCCTCCTCAATCTTTAACTCCCGAACTCCGATCTTCACTCTCCACTGATTCTCAACTAGCAGTATTGTAAAGAAACTGCTGGCAATGACCTTTTAAACTTTAGGCATTAGATAAAACTTCATCTTTCAACTAAACTGCGTTATAACATTAAATCACGCAGTGGCATGAAGTCAACATGGCAAATCCAGCCACGAACTGCCCCTCCTCACAGGGAGGGGTCCTCCTTTTATACCCTGTAAAAAAAACCTGTCACATGACCTCTACTGGCGGGAAAATGATGTCACTCCACCATCACAAGACCATTACCTCATCCAGTATAGCTTCAACCCCAGTCACGCGTCATGTGTCACGGGTACGTAACACTTATACAACCTCAACATAACATTCCAACTCCTGTACTCAATACATTTATGTATGAAGGCCAATGTAGCAGAAGTCTTATTTACAGCCTTTATACCTGTGACACTTTCAATGAAGTATAGACCAATATTCCCAGAATCTTTTTTCAATGATTTTTTTGCAAGCCCTGATAACCTTCCCCACTGTCCACTACAAGCCCGTTCTTGGTGCCATCCGCAAATTTGCTGATCCAGTTAACCACAATACCATCCAGATCACTGACACAACAAAGGGACCGGCACTGAACCCTGCGGCACTCCGCTAGCTACAGACCTCCAGTCAGAGAGCCAATCATCTACAACAACTCTCTGCCATCTGCCTCAAATCCAATTTACTACATCATCTTGGATGGACAGTGACTGTGCCATTTTGACCAATCTCCCATGTGGGACTTTGTCAAAGGCTTTACTGAAGTCAATGTAGACAACATCCAATGCCTTGCCTTCTTCAAATTTTTCAGTAACTTCCTCAAAAAACTTGACCAAATTGATTAGACATAACCTACCATGCATGAACCCGTGCTGACTAACCTTAATCAGTCCATGTCTATCAAAATACTTACATGTCCGGTCTCCTTAGAATACCCTCCTTTAGCTTTCCCACAACTGATGTCAGACTCACTGGACTATAATTTGCTGGTTAATATTTGGAGCCTTTTTTTAAAACAGTGGAACAACATAGGTATCCTACAATCCTCTGGTACCTTTCCTGACACTAATGATGATGTAAATATCTCTGCTAGGTCTCCGGCAATTTCTGCATTTGCATCCCTTTGGGTCTGAGGGAATACCTTGTAAGGCCCTGGGGATTTATCCACCCTGATTTGCCTCAGGATAGCAAACACATCTTCTGCAATCTGTACAGGACCCATAAAGTTAATGTGTTTTGCTTCACTTCTGTAGAATCTGTGTCCACATCTCAAGTAAATGCAGATGCAAAAAAGAATTAAAATCTCCACCATTTGTTTTTGCTCCACAGATTGATTAGCAATCTGCCCTCCAGAGGATCTATTTTGTACATTGCAATCCTTTTGCTTTTAACATATTGCTAAAACCCCTAGGATTTTGCTTCACTGTTCCTGCTAGAGTAACGTCGTGCCTTCTTTTAGCCTCCCTGATTACTTGCTTATGTGTCTCTTGCATTACTTCTACTCCATAAACTTCTCACTTGTTCCTTCCTTGTCATACGGGGGGCGTTGGGAATGGACCCAAATGCAGGACACAGACACTGAAGTACTAGGAACGGGACGGGACAAAACTAAAACACAGGACAGGTCGCAGACTAGGCTAGGGAAGCAGGACCAGGACGAGGGACTGGGAACAAGGAGCCTGGGCATGGACTCCGAGCCCGAGACTGGACAAGGACCCAGAACCTGGGTCTTGACTTAGGCTTGGACCCCAAACCAGGTGAAGACGTGACGAGGCCTGGGTTCTTGGAGCTTGAGGCTGGGGTCTTGAAGGCAGACTAGGAACCGTACATCAACATAAAGCCAGGGCTTATCCATCGACAAGCCGGGACTCCTCTTTAACAAGACACTAACGTGAGATTGGACAGTACATAGACACAGAGCCGGGACTTATCCTTCGACAAGCCAGGACTCAACTTTCACTCCACACCAAGGTGGGACAGGTCCACCCATCAGATAATGGCAGAATGGCCAGACTTACCCGATGGAGGCAAAGACAAGGCAAGACAGATTCCCCCTGCAGGGCAACAGCAGAACGGCCTGACTTAACCCACAGAGAAGAGGACAAGACAGGACAGATCATCCCACAGGGCAATGGCAGAATGGCCTGACTTACCCCACAGGGCAAGGACAGGAAGAGACAAACATCGAAGAACGACAGACAGTTCCATCTCTGCATCAGGGCTGCTCCGCATCACAGTTATGGCCATCAACCTCAGCTGGCTACTGAAACAACCAGATCCCCACCTGCTCGGAGAGGCTGACAGCCACCCAGCTGGCCCAGGAAACAGCTGAATCCATACCACAATGACAGCTCCAACTACTGACAGCAAGACTCCAAGAAACCATGGTTCTCCAACGCGGCCTAAAGCTGGCAAGTGGCTGTTCTAGCCTTCCACCGGCCATTTGCTCCCAGGGAACCCCCCAACCACACTCAATCCCAGGGCCACATATACCCAGCCCCAAGATGAGCATCAGGTGCTTATGATTAAGTCCAACCAAAACAAGGGACAACCGGAGGAACCGGAGTCCGGAGTCCGCGGACTGGACCGTGAACCGGAATGTGGACTTCGGACCGGACCGTGACATTCCTGCCTTTACCTGCTATGCACCTTCTTTCTTTCTCTTAACCCGGGCCTCATTATCCCTTCAAAACCAAGATTCTATACATGTGTTCTCTTTACCTTTTATTCTGACTGATACATTCAGGCTTTGTGCTCTCAAAAGTTCGCTTTTGAGCCCCCCCCCACCTCTCACTTACCAAGTGCACATTTGCTATAAAATACCCTGTCCCAATCCAGACTTGCCAGATAATTTCTGATACAATCAAAATTGGGCTTACTCTAATTTCGAATCTCATTCTGCGGACTAGACCCATCTTTATGCATATATACTTTGAAACAAGCTAATGGCTTTAAGGTGGCTAAATGCAGTGTTCCCCTACAGAAACTTCTGTCACCTGCCCTATCTCATTCCCTAACAGCAGATCCTATCACACGCTCTCATTGGGACTTCCACGTACTGATGAAGGTAACTTTCTTGAACACAAACTTTATCCCATCTATTCCTTTTATAGCCTGGGATCCCCAGTCAATAAGTGGAAAGGCAAAATCACCTCCTATACCAACCTTATGTTTATTGCAACAGTCTGCGATCTCTTTACATCTAAATCCCGCAGACTGTCAGATGGTCTGTAATATCGCCCCATTAACGTGGTCATAACTTTCTTATCTCTCAGTTCCACCCATAACGCCTCTCTAGACCAGTTCACCAGTCTATCCTGACGTCCCGCTGCCGTGACATTTGCTCTGACTAGTAACTCCACACTTCCTCCTTTAACCCTTCCCACTCTGTTATGTCTAAAACAACAAAACCCCTGAATATTAGGGTGCCAGTTCTGCCCCTCCTGCAACCAAGTTTCTCTCATGGCTACAATGTCATGATTCCAGGATCTGATCCATAGCCTGAGCTCATCCACCTATATTATGATATTTCTTGCATTGAAATATACACAGCTCAGGACATAGTCGCACCATGCTGAACTTTTTGATTCTCGACTTTGAGGTTTTTCAACATCTGTTTCCACAACCTCTCCACTAATTGTTCTGGCACTCTATTTTCCATTCCACTGCAATTCTAGTTTAAATACCACTGTGCACCATTAACAATCCTTCCCGCTAGGATGTTAGTTCCACACCAGTTTAGGTGCCAACCCTCCCTTCTATACTGATCCACTTTCCTTCAAAGAGATCCCAGTGATCCAAAAATATTATGCCTTCACTCCTACATCAACTCCTTACCTATGTGTTAAACTGTATAATCATCTAGTTCTGGTGTCACTAGCCCGTGACATGAATACCAATCCTAGGATCACAACCTTAGAGGTCCTGCCCTTTAACTTAGCAATTAACTTTCTGAACCCCCTGTGCAGAACTCGTCACTCGTCCTTGGTACCTGCATGGATCACAACCTCTGGGTGTTCACTCTCCCAACTGAGATTGCAGAGAACTCGATCCAAGATGCCCCGGAACCTGGCAGCCGGGAAGCCACATACCATCGGGAATCTTGTTTTTGCCCACAGAGTCTCCTGTCTGCTCCACTAACTAACGAATCCCTAACAACACAGGGTGCCTTTTCTCCATCCAACCCTTCTGGGTGACAGAGCCAGACTCAATGACAGAGAAACACCCGCTGCGAATTTCCACTGCGAGGTCATATTCCTCCCCCACCCCGCCCCACCCCCATAGTGTCCAAAGTAATATACCTGATTTTGAGGGGGGTGGCCACAGGGGTACTCTGCACTGGCTCCTTAACCCCTTTCTATTTCCTGACTGTCACCCACTTCCCTATGCACTTGCCCTTGTGTGTAACTACATCGCTACATGTCCTATCTATCATCCCTTCAGCCTTCCGAATGATCCAGAGTTCATCCAATTCCATTCCAACTCCTGAACACGGATTGTTAGAAGCTGCAGCTGGCTGTACTTGTCACAATTGTAATGATCAGAGATACTGAAGGACACCCTGTCTTCTCACATCCCACAAGAGGACCATTCAACTGCCCTGCCTGGAATCTCTACTGCCCTAGCTGAGCTAATGTAAAGAAGGGGTGAGGGAAACATTTCTTTTTCACTTTTTCTGACTGAGGCCTCGAAGAGGTAAAGCCTCAGGATCACCACTCTGACTCTGTCCACTCCGACAATCGCTGCTGTGCTTGCCCCTGCCTTCCTTTAATTTGCTTTTGCTAATCAATTATTTGGTCAGAGCTGCAAATAAACTACTGTGACTTGTGGTCTTTTCTACACCGTTAGCGAGCCTGAGTGAAATTCCCTCTTTTCAAGCTGCTGATCTCACGATCGGTCACTGTTCAAAGATGCAAAAAAATACTGTCACGTGTTGCCACTCAAAATTCTGAATTCCAACAAACATTGTTAAGTGAAGGCAGCTCTGATGGAATGCTTTGCTCATCCCCAGGGCTGAGGGGTTTATGGATGGTGGTAATTAGTGTCAAGTCTGGCTGGGGTCGTCACGATTCTCCAAATCTGTCATTGTGTGATCTCAACCTGGCTACATCGTCTCCCTCATATATCTCCAAACTAATTCCCAAGATGAGCAAAATGTAAGGGGTGGGTCAAATTCAAATCTGCAAATGAATTATGCATAGATAAACAAAGTAAAATGCATAAATTAAATACTGTAGGGTGATATATAATGAAGGTGATGATATAGAAATCTTTTGTCATAACAACATGCAGGCATTCTGGAGGCAGACGCAGTAGAATTTCACAAATCCAAAAATACATCACATTGATACACCCTGAGGACCAAAGAGATTTTGACACATTGGTCCTCATAAATCAAAGTATTGAGTACAAGAATTGACATGTTATGTTCAAGTTGTATCAGATGTAAGTGGGTATTTGTGCATTTCTGGTCACCCTCCTGCAGCCAAGGTATCAATAAGTTTGAAAGAGTGCCCAAAAATGTGACGAGATGTGTTGGTCTTGGGGACCTGAGCAACAGGGAAAAGTTACAGACGTTAGGACCTTATTCTCTGAAGCGCAGGAGAATAAGAGGACATTTGATGGAGCGATACAAAGCTATGAGAGGAATAGAGAAGGTCCATCCATCCGCCAAAAGCAGAACCTCCAAGTGACACAACATTTGAAATCTGATTTCCAACCCGTTCTGATATCTCAGTCTATGGCCTCCTTTTGTGTCACAATGAAGCCACCCTCAAGGTGAGGAGCAACACATTATATTCCATCTGGGAAGCCTCCAACCTAATGGAATGAATACTGATTTCTCCTTCCGGTACAAAAATTCCCCCATCCCTGTTCTTCTATTCCCCAATCGGAACTCTTACCTCTTCTCAACTTATCTATCACTTACCCCTGGTGCCCTTTCTCCTTCCCTGTCTCTTATGGTTCACTCTCCCCTCCTGTCAGATACCCTCATCTCCTGCCCTTTGTCTTTCCCACCCACCTCGCTTCACCTATTACTTTCCAGCTATCCTTCTTCCCCTCAATCCACATGTTCATTCTGGAGCCTTCCATTCCCGTCCCGAAATGCCGACGGTTTGTTCATTTTCAGGGACGATGCCTGTCCTGCTGTGTTCCTCCTGCATTTTGTGCATGCTGCTTTCGATTTCCAGGATCTGTGAAATTCCAAGTGTTCTGGATAGGGTAAATGCAAGGAGGCCTTTCCCCCTGAGGATGAGCGCGATCAGAACTAGACGTCAGGATACCGGGTGAAGGGTGAAATGTTAAGAGTGAATATGAGGGAGTGTTTTTTACTCAGTATGTGGTGAGAACGTGGATGGACTGCCAGCATAAGTAGCGGATGCGGGGTCGATTTCACCCCCTATGCGGATGTGAGGGGTGTGAAGGGCTCTGGTACTACTGAATTTCCATGGGACTAGGCAGCACAATTGTTCAGCATAGACGAGATGGACCGATTGGCCTGCTTATGTGCTGTACTGTTCAACTGTTGTAAGGGCAAGAGGCTTATTTCACAATAGGTCCATTGAAATGTCCCATCGAAGCTGACCTTGAGCCTGGTGGTCGGTGTTTTCAGGCTCTGGCATCTGGAGAGGACAGATGTGAGGACCTCCGGGGTATTCGGGCTGTTTGGTTCTGCTGGCTCTTTACCGAGACAAAGTCTGCAGAGGGGAAGCTGGTTCCTGAGATGTGCTGAGCTGTGTCTGTGGATTCTTATGGTTTTGTGCAGAATAATTGCCATAGCAAGGCATTATATATCCAATGCTTTCTATCGTGCATCGATAAAAATTTGTAATCTGCATCGCGAGCACGCAAACATTCTCTGTTTGTGCCCTGCATTTGGGTCTGTGGTAAACTATGTATACCTGTCTGGACACGTCCCTCTGCTGACTGATCCTGTGGCTCCTCCCACAGACCCCTTTATAGAGGCGATTGGGTCACTGCTCCTCCCTCAGTCTCCGAGATGTCGTGCTCCCTTTTGCTGCTAATAAAAGCCTATCGTTCACTTCCAGTCTCCGAGAGTTATTGATGGTGCATCAATTTTATTAGTAGTAATTTTAAAACATGGAGAGCATTTTACGACCCGACAGATTGGATGTCGACCCTCAATCCCAGGAAGCCGGCGACGCTTTCGAACTCTGGCTAGCAAGCTTCGAATCGTACCTGGAGGAGATTCACGTGACCGATCCTGCCACGATGAGCAGGGTTCTCCTCTCCAGGGTCAGTCCAATGGTCTACTCCATGATCAGAGACCAAACAGACTACCGGGGTGCGATGGATGCCCTCAAAAGGCAATACCGGCAGCCGGTGAACACCGTCTATGCAAGACATCGCTTAGTGACATGGCGGTAGCGGGCCGGAGAGTCGAGCGCTGAGTTTGTCCGGGCCCTACAGACACTCTTGCGGGCCCACGACTGCAGGGGACTGACGGCGGAACAGCATGCGGAGCTGCTAGTAAGAGACACCTTCGTTACGGGGATCAGGTCAGTGTACGTGTGCCAGTGGCTGCTGGAACATGCCGATCTTACCTTACATTCGGCGATCGAGCTGGTCGACACGCTGGAGGCCATTCTGCACAATGCTGACACTGTCCAGGCGCGCGATCTCCCGCTGGCCTCATGGACGCTGCAGACCCCGCAACCTGCTGGCGAATCGACCTCGGCTGCTGCCAGTCGCAAGTCCGCGCAGTGTTACTTCTGCGGACTCCAAAAGTACCCCCGAAAACGCTGCCCGGCCCAAGAAGCGACCTGCTCCAGCTGCGGAAAGAAAGGCCACTTCGCCAAGGCCTGTAAGACCAAACCGCGAGTGGGGTCGAGCAGCACCGTGTGCGAGGCATGGGGTTCGCCATCTTGCCCGCCCACCACGTGCGAGGCATGGGGGCGGCCATCTATGTCGGCGCCACCTCGCCCCGCCTCCGACCCACGGGTGCTTAAGGGGCACCTAGACAGCGATTCAACTCTGGCCTCCGTGACCCTCGACCAAAGTGCTCCACACCAGCTTGCAAGGTCAATGATGGACATCCTGGTGGAGGGACACAGGACTAGCTGCCTGTTTGACACAGGCAGTACTGCGAGTTTTATTCACCCGGACACAGTGCAACGCTGCAGACTTGTGACACGGCCGGTAAGCCAGAGGGTCATCATGGCTTCTGGGTCGCATTCCACAGACATCCGGGGGGGTTGTGTAGCGACACTGGTGGTGCAGGGCACAGAATATCGGGACTTTGCGTTATTGGTCATGCCTCAACTGTGTGCCCCTGTGCTATTGGGGCTCGACTTCCAGAGCCACCTGAAAAGTGTGACAATGGAGTATGACGGGCCCCTCCCACCAATCACTGTCAGAAATCCTCAGTTCTGTGGACTTCGTCATATACCCCTCTACTGACCACACACACACACCGAACCACACATCCCACCCAACACCATGCCAACAGCCGCGCTACAGACACCACATGTAGCCTCTCCACCCTCAAGATCCCTCCCCCACCGCTGTTCGCCAACCTGACCCCCGACTGTAAACCTGTGGCAACTAAAAGCAGGAGGTACAGCGTGGGGGACAGAGCCTTCATTCAGTCAGAGGTGCAGAGGCTACTCAGGGAGGGGATCATTGAGCCAAGCACAAGTCCTTGGAGGGCCCAGGTGGTCGTTGTTTGGACCGGCAGAAAAATAGGATGGTCGTGGACTATAGCCAGACCATCAAAAGGTTCACGCAGCTTGACGCGTACCCCCTACCCCGCATCGCGGATATGGTCAATCAGATAGCTCAGTACAAGGTGTACTCGACCATAGACCTAAAATCCGCTTATCACCAGCTCCCCATCCGCCCAGAGGATCGCCCCTACACCGCCTTCGAGGCAGGCGGCAGGCTCTATCACTTCCTGCGCGTCCCATTCGGTGTCACAAATGGTGTCCCTGTCTTCCAGAGGGAAATGGACTGGATGGTGGACCAGTGCCAACTGAAGGCCACGTTCCCATATCTGGATAACATCACCATCTGCGGTCACAACTGGCAGGATCTTGACACTAACCTCCAACGATTTTTCCAAATGGCCAAAGCTCTTAACCTTACCTATAACAGGGACAAGTGTGTATTCGGAACCACCCAACTTGCTATCCTTGGGTATGTCACGGAGAACGGAGTCATTGGCCCTGACCCCTACCCTATGCACCCCCTGTTAGAACTCCCTCTTCCCACCACCCTCAGAGCCCTCAAACAGTGCCTGGGCTTCTTTTCCGATTACGCCCAATGGGTCCCTCACTACACAGACAAGGCCCATCCCCAGTCAAGTCTACCACATTTCCCCTCTCTGCCGAGGCCCGCGCGGCCTTCAGCCGCATTAAAGGGGACATTGCCAAAGCAACGATGCATGCGGTGGTCGAGACCATTTCCTTCCAAGTAGAGAGTGACGCCTCCGACTTCGCGCTGGCTGCTACCCTCAATCAGGCAGGAAGGCCGGTAGCATTCTTCTGTCATACCCTTCAAGGCCCTGAAATTCGGCACTCCGCGGTGGAGAAAGAAGCCCAGGCCATAGTGGAAGCTATTAGGCACTGGAGGCACTATCTGGCTGGCAAAAGGTTCACCTTGCTGACCGACCAGCGCTCAGTTGTGTTCATGTTCAGCAACCAACAGCTGGGCAAAATCAAAAATGATAAAATTTTGAGATGGAGAATCGAACTCTGCACCTACAACTATGATATCCTGTACCGGCCTGGCAGGCTCAATGAGCCCCCTGATGCCCTATCCCGGGGAGCATGTGCCAGCGCGCAGCTCGACCGACTATACGCCCTCCATGCAGATCTTTGCCACCCGGGGATCACCCGGCTTCACCATTTCGTGAAGGCCCAGAACCTGCCTCACTCTTTGAGGAAATCAGGACGATGACCAGGGACTGCCAAGTCTGCGCTGAGTGCAAACCGCACTTCTGCCATCCTGAAAAGGCACAACTTATCGAGGCCACCCACCCCTTTGAGCAACTGAGTGTCAACTTTAAGGGCCCCCTTCCCTCCACCGACCGCAATGTGTACTTTCTTAACATAATCGACGAGTACTCGCGGTTCCCCTTTGCCATCCCCTGCCCCGATACCTCTGCCACATCCGTCATAAAAGCCCTGTGCCAGCTCTTCACTCTGTGGATATTCCTGCTATATCCACAGTGATAGAGGGTCCTCGTTTATGAGTGACGAGCTGCGCCAAACCTGCTGGCTAGGGGTATTGCTACTGGTAGGACCACGAGCTATAATCCCCGGGGGAATGGACAGGTGGAGAGGGAGAATGCCACAGTGTGGAAGACCACACTCTTAGCCCTTAGGTCAAAGGGATTGCCGGTCTCTCACTGGCAGGAGGTCCTCCCCGAGGCGCTCCACTCCATCCGCTCCCTGTTATGCACGTCCACCAATGCCACCCCTCATGAGCAACTCTTTTCCTTCCCCAGGAAGTCTGCCACTGGGACCACCCAACCGGCTTGGCTAACATCCCCAGGGCCAGTGCTGCTCTGGAAACATGCGAGGAGCAATAAATACTCCCCGATGGTCGAGAGGTTTCACCTTCTACATGCGAACCCCCAGTATGCCTACGTGGTCTTACCTGAGGGGCGGGAGGACACGGTCTCCGTCTGCGACCTGGCGCCCACAGGAGCACCAGACCCCTACCCCGAACACTCCACGGTGACTATGAACCCCATACCCACCGATGTATATACCCACGAGATACCGTGCACGCCCAGCCCTACACAGACTCCTCACGACACTCCCATACCGGGCGCCATGCACTCAGTGAGGGGTTACTGATGCCTAACGGGGCTGGCACCTCAAGTCAGTCCGGAGCCAGCACAACCACCGTCACCGGTGCAATCACCACCGGTGCTACGTAGATCGCAGCGACAGACTCGACCGCCTGATAGACTTGACCTGTAAATATACTTGTAAGAAACTTCGCCCCGTGGGGACTCTCTTTTAAAACAAAGGAGGGGTGAATGTGGTAAACTATGTATACCTGTCTGGACACGTCCCTCTGCTGACTGCTCCTGTGGCTCCTCCCACAGACCCCTGTATAGAGGCGATTGGGGCACTGCTCCTCTCTCAGTCTCCGAGATGTCGTGCTCCCTTTTTGATGCTAATAAAAGCCTATCGTTCACTTCCAGTCTCCGAGAGTTATTGATGGTGCGTCAGGGTCCTTCCCCAGCAGCCTTGCCCCTACATTGTGACAGAGCGCTCTCGCCGAACATGGACCCAGCAGACACAAACACTGTTTATTCAAACTCCCGTTAGCCAGAATCCCGCACAGAGTGCAATTTAGAAATTCAAGATAGTGACTCAAAGTCCCAGTTACCAGTTTAGGGGGATGGGGTAAATACGTCAGTTATATAAGGTCAAGGTGTTGCTCTGTTTTGCCCGCCGACCAAAACCCCCTTCACCACCCGGGTCATTGATAATACGGGCAAACCTGTTGGTCACCTGAAGGCTCCCATTGGGGGGGGGGGGGGGGGGGGGGATACTGTCATGGTCCGGATTGGGTTCCCTTTAAATTTACCTTGTCTGTGTTACGATCCGACCGTTGGATCCTTGTTTCCCTTTAATTCCTGGTTTTGCCGTGTCCCTTGGGCTTGGTGATTAAAGACAATTTACTCGCGACCGAACCGGCAGTTTATAAGTTTCCGGCTTCAGCCGTTCAGCGAGTGAGCGTTAACGAAGCTGGTGCGAGTCAAAGTCATCTATCCGGAGCCAACTGGGTTTCTTGCCGGAGCAAGCCAAGTCTCCTCCCGAAGGAAATACCAGCAAGCCGCCTTCCCTTGCCCGAGCAGGTCCGGCAAGGTTAACCCGCCAGGGTGAGTCAAGAGCTCCCGCTGCTTGGGGCAAACTTGTGCCCAGTTATAGTACCGTCTATCGTTGTGTGGTCTCCGTATCCATGTCCTGTGTTTAAAAGGGGTCCCGACCCTGTACCCTAGAAGGGTCAAGAAGAGTCCCGACTCCGTCCTGTTCCTAAGGAGGATTCTCGGCTCAATGCTTTCTATCCTGTGTCTGAGTCTGTCCGGTGAATAAGAAACTTAGAAAATAGGTGCAGGAGTAGGCCATTTGGCCCTTTGAGCCTGCACCGCCATTCAGTATGATCATGGCTAATCATCCAACTCAGAACCCTGTTCCTGCTTTCTCTCCATACCCCCGGATCCCTTTAGCCACAAGGGCCATATCTAACTTCCCCTTAAATATAGCCAATGAACCGGCCTCAACTGTTTCCTGTGGCAGAGAATTCCACAGATTCACCACTCTCTGTGTGAAGAAGTTTTTCCTCATCTCGGTCCTAAAAGGCTTCCCCTTTATCCTTAAACTGTGAACCCTCGTTCTGGACTTCCCCAACATCGGGAACAATCTTCCTGCATCTAGCCTGTCCAATCCCTTTAGAATTTTATACGTTTAAATAGGATCCCCCCTCAATCCTCTAAATTCCAGTGAGTATAAGCCTAGTCGATCCAGTCTTTCATCATATGAAAGTCCTGCCATCCCAGGAATCAATCTGGTGAACCTTCTCTGTACTCCCTCTATTGCAAGAATGTCTTTCCTCAGATTAGGGGACCAAAACTGCTCACAATACTCCAGGTGTGGTCTCACCAAAGCCTTGTACAACTACAATAGAACCCCCCTGCCCCTGTACTCGAATCCTCTTGCTATGAATGCCAAAATACCATTCACCTTTTTCACCACCAGTTGTACCTGCATGCCCACCTTCAATGACTGGTGTACAATGACACCCAGGTCTCGTTGCACCTCCCCTTTTCCTAATCGGCCACCATTCAGATAATAATCTGTTTTCCTGTTCTTGCCACCAAAGTGGATAACTGCACATTTATCCACATTAAATTGCATCTGCCATGAATTTGCCCACTCACCTAACCTATCCAAGTCACCCTGCATCCTCTTGGCATCCTCCTCACAGCTAACACTGCTGCCCAGCTTCGTGTCATCTGCAAACTTGGAGATGCTGCATTTAATTCCCTCGCCTAAATCATTAATATATATTGTAAACAACTGGGGTCCCAGCACTGAGCCTTGCGGTACCCCACTAGTCACTGCCTGCCGTTCTGTAAAGGTCCCGTTTATTTCCACTCTTTGCTTCCTGTCAGCCAACCAATTCTCTATCCACATCGGTACCATACCCCCAATACTGTGTGCTTTAAGTTTGCACACTAATCTCCTGTGTGGGACCTTGTCAAAAACCTTTTGAAAATCCAAATATACCACATCCACTGGTTCTCCCCTATCCACTCTACTAGTTACATCTCCAAAAAATTCTATAAGATTCGTCAGGCATGATTTTCCTTTCACAAATCCATGCTGACTTTATCTGATGATTTCACCTCTTTCCAAATGTGCTGTTATCACATCTTTGATAACCGACTCTAGCATTTTCCCCACCACCGATGTCAGGCTAACAGGTCTATAATTCCCCAGTTTCTCTCTCCCTTTTTTAAAAAGTGGGGTTACATTAGCCGCCCTCCAATCCTCAGGAGCTAATCCAGGATCTAAAGAGTTTTGAAAAATTATCAGTAATGCATCCACTATTTCTTGGGCTACTTCCTTAAGCACTCTGGGATGCAGACCATCTGGCCCTGGGGATTTATCTGCCTTTAATCCCTTCAATTTACCCAACACCACTTCCCTACTAACATGTATTTCCCTCAGTTCCTCCATCTCACTAGACCCTTGGCCCCCTACTATTTCTGGAAGATTATTTACGTCCTCCTTAGTGAAGACAGAACCAAAGTAGTTATTCAATTGGTCTGCCATGTCCTTGTTCCCCATGATCAATTCACCTGTTTCTGACTGTAAGGGACCTACATTTGTCTTAACCAATCTTTTTCTTTTCACATATCTATAAAAGATTTTACAGTCAGTTTTTATGTTCCCTGCCAGCTTTCTCTCATAATCTTTTTTTTCCCTTTCCTAATTAAGCCCTTTGTCCTCCTCTGCTGGACTCTGAATTTCTCCCAGTCCTCAGATGTGCCGCTTTTTCTGGTTAATTTGTATGTTTCTTCTTTGGACTTGATACTATCCCTAATTTCCCTTGTCAGCCACGGGTGCACTACCTTCCCTGGTTTATTCTTTTGCCAAACTGGGATGAACAATTGTGGTAGTTCATCAATGCACTCTTTAAATGCTTGCCATTGCATATCCACTTTAAGTATCATTTGCCAGTCTATCATAGCTAATTCACATCTCAAACATTCAAAGTAACCCTTCTTTAAGTTCAGAACCTTTGTTTCTGAATTAACTATGTCACTCTCCATCTCAATGAAGAATTCCACCATATTATGGTCACTCTTACCCAAGGAGTCTCGCAAGACAAGATTGCTAACTAACCCTACCTCATTGCTCAATACCCAGTCTAGAATGACCTAGTCTCTAGTTGGTTCCTCAACATGTTGGTTCAGAAAACCATCCCGCATCCCTTGGTCACCCTGGAGCTATGTCTCTGTGATCCCAACTATATCATATTCATTAATAAATATCTGCACATTCAATTCATCCACCTTGTTACGAATGCTCCTCGCATTGACACACAAAGCATTCAGGCTTGTTTTTACAACACTCTTAGCCCTTATACAATTATGTTGAAAAGTGGCCCTTTTTGATATTTGCCCTGGATTTGCCTGTCTGCCACGCTTACTTTTCACCTTACTACTTTTTGCTTCTACCCTCATTTTACACCTCTCACTCTCTCTGCACTTGTTCCCATCCCCCTGCCACATTAGTTTAAATCCTCCTGAACAAGAGTTCTGGCTCCATGTCCTGTGTCTAAGGAGCAGTCCTGGCTCAGTGTTCTATGTCCTGTGTTTAAGTATCGCGTCCTGGCTCTAAGGTCCGCGATCCGAGTCCTGGCTGCGATGTCCGAGCTCCAAGTCCTAGCCCAGACCCTGAGTCCCGGCCTAGCCCAGACCCTGAGTCCTTGTCCATTACACCTATTCCTGGTTCCACTTTGCTCTCCTTGATTTCTCTCTGTTCTATCCTTGCGTCACGGCTCTCCTTGTAAGTAGTAATAAACTCTATTTAGTTAACCCTACAAAATGTGTTTGTGTCCTGCATTTGGGTCCTTCCCCAGCACCCTTGCCCCCACATTGTGACACCCTCTATGACTTCCTCCTTTTCTGCAGCCGTGCCACTATCTCCGATCAGCAGTGTCACGCCCTCATCTCTTTTTCCTCCTTCCCTGTCCTTTCGGAAACATCTAAAGCCTGGCATTCGAAGTAGCCATTCCTGCCCCCGAGCCATTGAAGTATCTTTAATGGGCACAACATCACAGCACTGATCCACACTCTAAGCTCAGCCGCTGTGTTTGTGAATCGTTCATTAGTGGAAGGGAAAATACTGGAAAACATTTTACAGGACAAAATTTATTATCAGAGATGAAGCAATAGTGGTTTGAGGCAAATTTCTACCCCTGAAGAACAATTCCAATGAAACCACAAGTACAAGTCCAATCAGAAAGGAAGCCAACTAGTATGGCAAAATGTCGTGGGCATCCTTCAGGACTGGGAAGGAAGGGGGGAAGGTGCCAGAGTGTAAAGGTGGGGGTAGGGGAGGGCCAGCAGGAAGGTGAGAGGTGAAGCCAGATGGCTGGGGAAGGTCAAGAGCCGAAGAAGAAGGAATCTGATAGGACAGGAGAGTGGACCATAGAAAAAAGAGGAGGAGGAGGAGACTTGTGGGGGGTGGGGGTGGAGTAATAGGTGAGAGGAGGTAAAATGGTCAGAGTGAGGAATAGAGGAAGATGGAGGTTAGGGTAGAATTGATTTACCGGAAGGAGAAATCGATATTCATGTATTCGGGTTGGAGCTTACCCAGGTGGAATATAAGGTGTTGCTGCTCTGTCCTGAGGGGGATCTCATCACGGCACAAGAGGAAGCCATGGAGCGACACATCAGAACAGGAATGGGAATGCAATTAAAATGTTCAGCCATCGTAAAGTTCCTCCTCTGGCGGATGGAGTGGAGGTACTCGATGAAGCGGTCCCCCAATTTACAACGAGTCTCACCAAAGTAGAAGAGGCCACATTGGGGCCACACTGGACACAATAGACAATCCCAGCAGATATTCAGGTGAAGTGTTGCCCCACCTGGAAGTACAGCCTTGGGCCCTGAAGGGAGGTGGTATATGGGCAGGTGCAACACTTAGGCTGCTTACAGGGGTGAGATTAGTGGGGAGGGAATGATCCCTACGGAAAGCGGAGGGGGGGGGGGTAGGTAAAGATACGTATGTTTAGTGGTAGGATATTCAAATGCATGTTAGTTATTTTCCAACAAATGACGCCTCTGATAAAGCAATGATCCCTAATTACTGTGTCACAATGTTCTGCCGAGTATAGCTCACTGAACTGGGGTTTTCTTTTCATCTTGTGATGGAAAGGCTTCAAGCAGATTAACACTAAAGGTTCAGTTCATTGCAGTGTGCAAATAGATTAAATGGACTTCCGAACCAATAGTATAGGCTGCTGGCAACGGTGGTGGAGATGGATACGATAGGGTCTTTTAAGGGACTTTTGGATAGGTACATGGAGCTTAGGAAAACAGAGTAAGCCTAGTAATCTAGTAACTTCTCAGGTAGGAACATATTCGGCACAACTTTGTGGGCCGAAGGGCCTGTATTGTGCTGTAGGTTTTCTACGTTTCTATTATATGGCAGACCAGGAAGTGCGACTCCATGACAGGGTGAATTGTGAGATCAAGAAACCATCTAAACTTACAATTATCAACAGTCTTATAACATTGAGATACTGTAGCGTGCAAAAGTCTTATACCTGGGATGCTGAAAACTTTAGCACAGCACTGTGTTTGACAGCATGAAGCGGAAAGTGAGTTTGTGAATCTGGCAGGAGCAAAGTATGTTTGAAATGGCGAGGGTGGAGTGTCGAGGGAGGGGTGGCCGAGAAGGAATGCGACAGGTGGTGGGGGCCCTGCAGTTTCCATACCATGCAGTCGTGCAACATGTTAGGATGCTCTTTATTTCACATCTGTAGAAGGGCGTAAGTATTGCTGTGCGTAGGCCATCTCTCTTCAGCCTCCGGAGAGAGAGTTATCTTGACTTCCATTCTCGATGTCGTCACTTGCAGAGCTCAGTCATTTTGGATCGGCAACAACAACCCCTCCGCGGTCTCCATCAGCACAGGTGCATCACGAAGCTGTGTGCTCAGTCCCCTGCTCTACTCGCTTTGCACTCATGACTGTGTGGCTCAGCACAGCTTCAGTGCGATATTCAAGTGTGCTGACGACACCGCTGTCACCGGCTGAATCAAAGGTGGTGGCCAATCAGCATATAAGATGGAGACTGAAAATCTGGCTGAGTGCTGCTGTAACACAAACCTCTCACTCAATGTCAGCAAGACCAAGGAGCTGAGTGTTGACTTCTGAAGGAGGAACACAGAGATCCACAAGCGAGTACTCATGGGAGGGTCAGAGGTGGAGAGGGTCAGCAACTCTAAATTCCTCCGTGTTTTTATTTCCGAGAATCGGCCCTGGACCCGCCACCTATGTGCAATTGCAAGGCACCTCTACTTCTATACAAGATATTTAGAGGAATAGGCAGAGTGGACAGCCAGCGCCTCTTCCCCGGGGCACCCCTGCTCAGTACAAGAGGACATGGCTTTAAGGTAAGGGGAGGGAAGTTCAAGGGGGATATTAGAGGAAGGTTTTTCACTCAGAGTGGTTGGTGCGTGGAATGCACTGCCTGAGTCAGTGGTGGAGGCAGATACACTAGTGAAATTTAAGAGACTACTAGACAGGTATATGGAGGAATTTGAGGTGGAGGGTTATATGGGAGGCAGGGTTTAAGGGTTGGCACAACATTGTGGGCCGAATGGCCTGTACTGTGCTGCATTGTTCTTTGTTCTTTATGAGTTTGCGAAGATTTGGCACGACATCTAAAACGTCGGCAAACTTCTACAGATGTGTGGTGGAGAGTACATTGACTGGGTGCATCACAGCCTGACATGGAAACACCAATGCCCTTGAACGGAAAATCATACAAATGTAATGGATACGACAGAGTCCTTCATGGGTACAGCCTTCCCCACTATTGAACACATCTACACAGGAGGCTGATGCAGGAAAGTAGCATCTGTCATCAGGGACCCCAATCACCCAGGACATGCTCCCTCTCACTGCTGCCATTGAGAAGAAGGTACAGGGGTCTCAGGACTGACAGAATGAGGGTCAGGAATACTTATTACCCCTCAAGCATCAGGCTCATGAACCAAAGGGAATGACTTCATCAACTTCACTTCATCATTAGATAATAGGACATAGGAGCAGAATTAGACCATTCAGCCCATTGAGTCTGCCCCGTCATTCCATCAAGGCTGATCCGGATACACTTGCCTTCTCACCAAATCATTTGATGCCCTGACCGAGCAGGAAATGATCATCTTTTGCTTTAAATATGCCCACGGACTCTGCCTCCACCGCAGTCTGTGGCAGAGAATCCCACAGGTTTATACTCTGGCTAAAAAATTCCTCCTTATCTCTGTTCTAAAAGGTCACCCTTCAGTTTAGAGACTGTGCCTTTTAGCTCTGGTTAGCTGCTACAGAGGAAACATCCTCTCGACATCCACACTATATAGTCCTTTCAACATTCGTTAGGTTTCAATGAGATCTGCTCGCATCCCTCGAAATTCCAGTGAGTACAGGCAGAAAGCTGCCAAACACAGCTCATATGTTAACCCCTTCATTCCCAGAATCCTCCTCGTGAACCTCCTCTGGACTCTCTCCAATGAAAGCACGTCTTTTCGGAGATATAGGCCCAAAACTAAGAGGAACTAAAATAAGAGGAAAGTGTGATGATTCTGGGTTTGTTCTCGATGGTGATTAGCAGAATGGGAGGGGGTGAGCTCACTGCATTCTGTCGAAAGGCCGAGATAGAGGAGATGGTGAGAGGATGCTTCCGATAGTGGCGAATCTAGGACCAGAAGGGACAGTCTCCGAATAGAGGGGTGTCCTATTAAAACAGAGATGAGGAGGACTTCGCTAGTCAGGGTATAGTGAATCTGTGGAATTCATTGCCACAAATGACAGTGGAGGCAATGTCATTGTGTATATTTAAAGCAGAGGTAGGTAGGTTCTTGATTAATGAGGGTGTCAAACATTGCTGTGTAAAGGCAGAAGAAAGGGATTGAGGGTTAAAACAATTAATCATGACGGGATGGCTGACACGTCATGTGGGTTGAATGGCCTAATTCTGCTTTTGTAATTTGTGGTTGTATTTGAGGATGTCTTTACAAACACTCTGAGAACTAAGTAATACAACTCCATATCCAACAATGGGAAAATGGTCCATCACACACAAGAACACTTCCATACACAGGAAGAGGCAGAACAAACGTGAAATACTACCAAGATATCAAACAATCCATGGCCAAAGTCACTCAAATCTCATGTCATCCCCATTCTGACATGTGCTCTGAAAAACAGCTGAAATTCTTGACCACATCTACATGCCCTTTTGCATTTAGTTACTGCCATATGATTTGTTGATTAGGTCATTGGATTAACGAGCAGGTGTACCTAGTAAAGTGGCCAGTTGTATAAGTCACTCATAAGAAATTTGACTGGATGCTTGACAATATAAAAAAAGAAACATATTTCTCATTTCCTGCATCTGTAGTGTTCGGATTTCCAGCAAAAATCTCCGCCTTAGGCTATGGAAGCTTTCAATGGTACCGAACGTTTCTTCAGATATGAAAAGTGTAAAAGAGAAGTAGGAGTGGATCTCGGACCACTGGAAAACGATGCTGGAAGACACTAGCACATGGCAGAAGTTCCAGGTTTCAGGGCTCATGAAGTGTGTGAAGTTACCATTGTTAATGAGAAGGTTCTTGGGAACTGAAAGGGCTGAAGGTAGAAAAGTCATCTGAACCACATGGTGTACACACCAGAGTTTTGAAAGGGGTGGCGGAAGAGATCTTTGAGTCATTAGTAACGATCTCTCAAGAAACACCAGGATCTGGAATGGTTCTGGAAGACTGGAAAATTGCAAATATCACTCTACTCTTCAAAAAGGGGAAGAGGCAGAAGAAAGGAATTTATAGGCCACATGATAGCATAGCATGTAGTCAGCATAGTTTCCTCAAGGTAAAATCTTGCCTGACAAGTATATTTGAATTTTTTTGAAGAAAGAATAAGCAGGATAGACAACGGAAAATTGGTTCATCTTGTGTATTTGGATTTTTGGAAGTCCTTTGACAAGATGCCACACACGGAGCTGCGTAACAAACTACTCGCCCATGGTATTACTTCGAATATCCTAACATGGATAAAAGAGATTAGGGTATGAAGGGTCCCGGCCCGAAACATCGACTGCTTACTCTTTTCCATAGATGCTGCCTAGCCCACTGAGATCCTCTCGCATCTTGTGTGTTGCATGAAGGGAGCCTTTTCTGGTTGGCTGCCAGTAACTTGTGGTGTTGCACAGGGGCCTGTGTTGGGACCGATTCTTTGTACGTTATACGTTAATGATTTGGATGATAGAATTGTTGGCTTTGATGCAGACTTTGCAGATGATACGAAGATACGTGGAAGGCAAAGTGGGTTTGAGGAAGTGGAGTGACTACAGAAGGACCTAGACAGATTAGGAGAATGGGGAAAGAAGTGGAGATGGAATGCATTGTCGGTAAGTGTATGGTCATACACATTGGTAGAAGACATGAAAGGTTAACTATTTTTTTTAAATGGGGAAGAAAATACAGAGAAAATACAAAAAAATACAGTGGAGCAAAATGACTTGGGAGACCTTGTTTAAGATTCCCTCAAGGATAATTTCCAGATTGAGACTCAGAAAAGATGACCAGTGCAGGTTGACCTCACACCTACTCATTGTCTTCTCCTGTCCATACTACACCAACCGCTGCCACTGGGCTATAAACGTGCAGGAGCAGTGTGGGGTTAAGTGCGTTGCACGCTGCCTCGGCTGGGGCTCGAACCAATGACCTTCAGATCGCTAGCCCAAAGCCTTAACCAATTGGCCACACGCCCCACTCACTGTCCTCAGCCCAATAGTGATTGCTGTCTGTGCAGTATTTACCGCCGCCTTAATTAGGCCTCTATCTGCGATCGTTCTCCAGTTCTACATATTTGGCACGTTCAGCCCAGAATTGTGCAACAGGTTGTAGAGTCAATGTAGGAGGAGGCCAATTAAAAACAGATAACATTTCTTCACGTGGAACATGGTGTTCTTGTTGGATCTCGTTACGTCTGCATCTTGTGGTTGGAAAACCGGTCTTCTCAGTCTCCCGCGGTGGATCGGTCTCGTTGCTTTCTGTGGACAGAACGAAACGGTTAACACGAATCTAGATCATGCAATGACACCACATCCGACTCCCTCCCCCCAATTCACTTATAACCTTTGAAAGGATTTGGATCGAGACGTGAATGGGAATTCCCACAGAATAAATTTTGTCGTTGGTATCAGTGTTTGATAACAAAACTGGAGATGAGCCCAAACATTGATTCAGTTATTCAGTTGGAAACTTTACGGTGACGTAACAATATAGGTCATGTTGTTGACAGGAAGATGGTATTAGGCTATAGGATAATATTGATAAAATGGTCTGTATCTAAGTACCACACCATAAGAGCGTATGAAATAGAATCAGACTTTCGGCATTCTGCCCTTCTATTCTGCTCTGCTATCCCATCGTGGTTGATTTATTATCCCTAACAACCCCGTTCTCCTGTCCTCATCCCGTCATCTTTGACACCCTTACTATTCAGGAACCCATCAATCTCTGTTTTAAGTATTGCCACAGGCATTTATGGCTGTAAATTCCACAGATTCAGCGTCCTCTGGCTCAGGAAATCCCTCAGAATATCTGTTCTGAAGGAAAATCCTCTATGAATGGCAGAGTGAATTTAATCCTGTCTGTGATTCAATTTCTAGGATACAGATATTTGAATATCAGATTTCTTAGGATGAATCTGGAAGAGAGGGAAATGGATACAAAAATCATAGGAACAAAGTAAATGAAACGAGTTGGGGACAGTAACAGATCGAGGCTGTAATTTAAGGAGGAACCTAATTATCAATGATATTAGAGACATGGAAACCATTTGAATACTTTTCAGTGTTAATATGTTTGAAGTTGATACACTACAGTTTCAACTGGATTATTGTGAAGGGAGATGGCTGCAGAGATTCAGTCAAGAGCTAAATCTCTGAGGGATTTTGCCTCATGGACTAGTCTTGTGTAGACCAAGAGACCAGATTCACCCTGGGTTGACTACACTACCTGATCCCAGTGCACGTGGGATGACTAGAGTCGAAACTTTCCCGTATTGTTGTTTCTTCTGGGTTCCAGAGTGTCCTTTTGTGCACATCAACGTTAGATTTGTAATTAGAATGTAGAACATTCCAGCACAGTACAGGCCCTTCGGCCCTCGATGTTATGCCAACCTGTCAGCCTTCTCTAAGCTCAATCTATTATTTATCATTTTGTTATTTACAGATACAACGGCCCACCGAGTCGTGACACCCAGAAACTCAGGGATGTAATCCCAGCCTAATCACAGGATGGTTCACAATGAACAATTAATCTGATAACAGGAACATTTTTGGACCGTGGGAGGAAGCCAGAGCACCCGGGGAAACCGACGCTCACATGAGAAGAGCGTACATTTTTTCTAACGAGGGGTGCCAGATGCTCTAACCCTTTCCTCTAGTTCTGCCGAAGGGTCTCTGCCCGAAAGGTTGACTGTACTTTTTCCATAGATGCTGCCTGGCCTGCTGAGTTCCTCCAGCATTTTGTGTGTGTTGCTTTAATTTACACTATCTGCAGGTTTTCTCTCATTTGCTCCTACACATCCATACATTTGTCTATCATTTAGTGACTGTTTAGCAGGTACGTTTAATCCGAAAGGTATCTCAAAATGCTAAATAGTCTACAAACTCTTCTGAAGGAGTCGCTCTTATGATGCAACGAGTATTTTCTACGGTGCTTCCACAAACAGCAAACAACAAGTACTGACTTGGCCGCCTCAAGTATTTGAGCCAGTTCCCAACGTCCCCCAACTGTCTGAGTGAATCGGATTTCAGTCACGTCCCGGCAAGAGCCTTCAGCATTAGTACATACAGTACCTGAGTTTGTCACCGTAGAGAACGGCACCCATCACTAAAAGGGTGAGAGTTTTCAGTCCGAGTGGGATGCACAACATCAGCACGGTTTCAGAAGCGCCTGTCCCTGAAGAGAAAGTGAGAGAGGTCAATCCAGACTCAGGCAAAGGGGGAGAGACCAATAATGTAGACTGATTAAAATCTGTAGGTGTGTAGATGAATTTATCATTCAGCAGATTTATACTGAAGAAGCTACAGATGATAACTTGTGTGTGAAGGAATAAAAAAAAGGGTATTAATAAGAATGTAGAGATCAGAGTGACAAGAATTAAACATTTCAACAAAAAGTTTTAACCTGTAGTAAGCCCATAGATCATAAGGTACAGGAGCAGGTCTGGGCCATTCGGTCCATCGAGTCTATTCTGCCATTCCATCATGTCCAGTTTGTTATCATGTTTGCTGTTGTGTGCTGGGACAGCAGGCTGAGGGTAGCAGACACCAACAGAATCAACAAACTCATTCGTAAGGGCAGTGATGTTGTGGGGGTGGAACTGGACTCTCTGATGGTGGTGTCTGAAAAGAGGATGCTTTCCAAGTTGCATGCCATCTTGGACAATGACTCCCATCCACTCCATAATGTACTGGTTAGGCACAGGAGTACATTCAGCCAGAGACTCATTTCACCGAGATGCAACACTGAGCGTCATAGGAAGTCATTCCTGCCTGTGGCCATCAAACTTTACAACTCCTCCCTTGGAGTGTCAGACACCCTGAGCCAATAGGCTGGTCCTGGATTTATTTCCACTTGGCATGATTAAATATTATTTAATTATATATCATTTTATATTGCTATATTTCTACACTATTCTTGATTGGTGCGGCTGTAATGAAAACCAATTTCCCTCGGGATCAATAAAGTATATCTGTCTGTTATTTTTCTCAACTCCATTCTACTGCCATCTCCCATAAAATTTGATGTCCTTTCTAATCAAGAAGTTCTCAACCTCCACTTAAAGACCAAGATTTGACCTTCACAGTCATCTGTGGCAACAAATTCCTCAGATTCACCACCGTCTGGCTGAATAATTTCTCCCCAACTCTGTTCTAAAGGGACATTGTTCTATCCTGAGGCTGTGTCCTCCGGGTGCTCCGGTTTCCTCCCACAGTCTCAGGATGGACCGGCTCATTGGTTAATTGGTCATTGTAAATCATCGTGGGTTCAATAGGTGGGTTTCTGGGTGGTGTGGCTCATTGGGTCGGAAGGGCCTGTTCCGTGCTGTATCTCTAAATGAATAAACAAATAAATAATGAGGTGGAGCATCCATCTTATCGTACTGGGGGACCACTCCGTAGTTATAACTGTAGGATAAAAGCTGTCCTTCAGCCTGGTGGTCCGTGCATCCAGGCTGTTGTACCTTCTGCCCAGTGGGAGAGGGCCAAAGAGAGAATGTCCAGGGTGGATAGGAGGGTCTCTGATTTTGCAGTCTGTTTCACAGAGATGGTGAGAAGTGTAGACAGAATCCATGGAGGGGGCTGGCTTCTGTCTTGATGAAGGGGTTAACCTGTGAGGAGAGATTCAGTTGCCTGGGACTATACTCTCTGGAGTTCAGAAGAATGAGGGGGGATCTTATAGAAACATACAAAATTTTGAAAGGGGGAGATAAGATAGAAGCAGGAAAGTTGTTTCCATTGGCAGGTGAGACTAGAACTAGGGGGACATTGCCTCAACATTCGGGGAGAAGATTTAGGATGGGGATGAGTAGAAACTGTTTTTCCCAGAGAGTGGTGAATCTGTGGAATTCTCTGCCCAGGGAAGTAATTGAGGCTTCTTCACTAAATATATTTAAGAAACAGAAAGGTTTTTACATAGTAAGGGAATTAAGGTTTATGAGGAAAGGTAGGTAGATGGAGCTGAGTTTACAGACAGATCAGCCATGATCTTATTGAATGGCGGGGCATGCTCGATGGGCCGGATGGCCAAATCCTGCTCTTATTTCTTATCTTCTTATGGATCAATGTGACAGGTTGAGCCCTGTAATCGTGTCCTGTCTGCCTCCTCCCCCTGACATTCTGCAGAATCACAATCGGGGTTAGGATAATTTCACCGGCTTGTGTTTTGTGCAGCAGTACATTGCAATCATCATCATCGGTATGTGCTGTGTTGTGTGATGTGGGCAATCACAGTCGCTTAACCATGATGAACACACACAAAATGCTGGAGGAACTCAGCAGGCCAGGCAGCATCTCTGGAGAAGAGTAAACAGCTGACGTTTCAGGCTGACCCCTTCATCAGGACTCACACCGTGCAGACAGGCCCTTTCATGAGTTCTGATGCAGAGTCTCAGCACAAAACATCGACTGTTTACTCAATTCTGGTGGGAGGAATGTTTGAAATTCTGAGATTGATGTGACTGTTGGGCTGTAGTTTATTTTGCTCTCCTTCAGTTTCTGTTTTCTTTCTTGATGCTGATTGGTGGGTTGGGGTTCTAGAGGGACGATGTATTGTTTTTTGTGTGTGGGAGGGGTTAGGCATTGGTGTCTGATGTTCCTGTTGCTGATTGGTGGGTTGAGGTTCTAGAGGAACGATGTATTGTTCTTTGTGCAAGGGAGGGGTTAGGGATTGGTGTCTGATGTTCCTGTTGCTGATTGGTGGGTTGGGGTTCTAGAGGGACGATGTATTGTTTTTTGTATGAGGGAGGGGTTAGGGATTGGTGTCTGATGTTCCTGTTGACTTTTCTGTGTGGGTGATCTGTGTGGGGAGAGGGTGTTGGGTTTGGTGCTATCAGCACTGTATTTTTTGAGAGGGAGGGGTTGGGGGCTTGGGGCTTTCGATCTTCTGATGATCGTTTTCCATGTGGGTGATCTGTTGGCTTTTGTGCGAGGGAGGGAGGTGGGGGGGGTTTGAGGTTTGCGAGATTTTTCTTTTTCCTTTTCGAGTGGGGGTATTGACATCTTTTCTTGTAACGAATCCCATGGTTTTTCTGGATACCATGGTTATCTGGAGAAGATGAGTATCAGAGTTGTATTCTACATGCAAACTTTGACAATAAAATGAACCTTTTCCCATAGAAGCTGCCCGACCTGCTGAGTTCCTCCAGTATTTTGTGTGTGTTGCTCTGGATTTCCAGCGATGGCAGATTTTCTCCTGTTTATGACCATGATTGTTCTTGGCAATTTTTCTACAGAGGTGGTTTCCATCGCCTTCTTCTGAGCAGTGTCTGTACAGGACGGGTGAGCCCAGCCATTATCAATACTCTTCAGAGATTGTCTGCCTGGTGTCAGTGGTCGCATAACCAGAATTTGTGATCTGCACCGGCTGCTCATATGACCATCCACCACCTGATCCCATGGATTCACGTGACCCTGATCGGGGGGGCTAAGCAGGGGCTACACCTCGCACAAGGGTAAAGTGAAGGTTAGTGGAGGGTAGGAGTGTCTTGCACCTCCTTTGGTAAAGACGTATCTTCACCCTGACACCCTGTTATACATTGCAATACATATTAATTAAAAACTGTAAATTTCAATAAGAAATATATACCTACATGTATAATTTTAAATTAAATAAGTAGCACAAAAAGAGGGTAAAATAGGGAAAAAAGTGAGATGATCCTCACTTTTCTGATTGTCCATTCAGAAAGGAAGAAGCTCTTCCTGAAACGTTGAGTGTGCATCTTCTCTGGGAAGCTTCCTGATCCTCCATTAGAACTCCACTCATTCCTCCCAGGCTCAGGCAAGGCCCCGCCAGGGGGCCCGTTGAAGGTCTGGGGGCCACCCTGTGTGAGGGACCGTCTGAGATAGAGATGTGGTGGGGAAATGGAACTCATCACCAGCTGAGGCTGGGAGTGGCTGACATAATGTTCATCCCCGGAGTCTGGACGCAGAATACAATGGGTGCTGGAGGTTCCGACCCATCCCTGAACACTGCAGAAGATGCCGAGATGGTGTGGGAGAGAGCAGAGGCCTCTGTGGACGTGCTGGAGTCCGTGGTGGGTTGGGGACAGGCCCCTCCCATGGGTGCTGCCTTCCTCTTTTGCTCAGTGCTGCCCCCCAGTGTTCACTTAGTGAGAGACAAGCTGGACCAGGACAATATCCAATCTACCATCCAGCTCCAAGCCAGACCACTCAGGAACTTGGGCTATATTATGTCTTTTTGTGACTGTATGCTTTTCTGCGATCGTAACGATGTGTACTGTGTGCTGTTGCTACTCTGCTTTACACCTTGTTCCTGGAGGAACGCTGTTTTGTTTTGCTGTATGCACATGTGGCTGATTGACAATTAAACTTGAACTTGAATGTGGCGATGGGTTCTTTTCCGGGTCTGATCTACAGTCAGATCTCACTCGGAGACAGACAGATAAACACGGGGGTGGGGGTTGATTAGAGAAAGGATAATGGTAGCAGGCTTCTCCCCACCCACCCCTAAAACCCTCCCCATGCCCTGCAGAATGTGTCAATGGTTTCTTACCTGGGGTGACCTGCAGTTGGATCTCACTGTGGATCACATGGATAAATGGGGGTTTGATGTAGTTTCCATAGGATGAGTAATCATGATTGCCTTTCCTGAACTCAGCCAGACACAGGTAGCTGTGACTGTCCTCCACTCTCAGCTGCTTTATCCTGGTCGAGGCGTTTCCCAGCTCTGGGTCCCTGACGAGCTCGTACCGAGTCACTCCGTTTTCCACTGCCCACGATCCATTTCGAATACACCTGAAGGTGACAATGTGTCGGTAGGGATCCTTCCTCATCCACGTCACCGTGTGTGCGGTGAGGCTCTGCCGAGGCCGTGTGAACACACAGGGTAACGTGGCCGAAGCTCCCTCGGTTCCAGTCATCACAGAGACACTCTCATTGGGAGCTGAGGGAAGGACAGGTGCCAGAATATATCAGTTAACCCTCAGCATAAACGTTTAACACTGACAAAATTTCCAGCCAGCAAAACAATAAATACTCCCCTCAGTGACCACCAGAATGAAAAGACCCCCACATGTGTCTCACTGATTGCAAACCATTCAAACTAGGGAAACTCTTTCGAATATAAAACAGCCCCATCGGACTGGAGGCAGAGAAGCCTAAATCTCACACCACCACGTTCAGGAACAGCTAATTCCCTTCAACCATTCAGTTGTTGAACCAACAGACACCAACACTAATCAGTGGAGTGTAACAAGACCAATCAGTACAGTATAACAACACTGATCAGTACAGTGTAACACTGGCCTTTACAGTGAAACAGCACAAATCAATACACTGCAGCAACACCAATCAGTACAGTGTAACAACACTAGCCATTACAGTGTAACAAAACCAGTAGATACAGTCACTGTACAAAGTCACTTCAGTGTAACAACACTAATCAATACAGTGTGATAACACTAATCAGTACAGTGTAACAACTCTAGTCAGTACAGTGCAACAATACTAATCACTACAGTGTGAATACACTAATCAGTACAGTGTAACAACACTAGTCACTACTGTGCAATAATGCTAATGACTAAAGTATAACAACATTAACCAGTACCGTGTAAGAACATCAGTCACTACATTGTAACAACACTAGTCACTGTAGTGTGACCACTCTATTCACTAAAGTGTAAAAACACTACTCACTACAGAGTAACATCTCTAGTCACAACAGCATAACAACACTAGGCATAGCAGTGTCATAGCATTAGTCACTACAGAATTATAACACTACTCAGTACAGTGTAAAAACGCTAGTCACTGCAGTATAACAACACTAATCAGTACAGTATGACAACACAATCACCACAATGAAACACCAGTCAGTATTGTATAACAACACTAGTCACTGTACTGTAACAACACTAATCAATACAGAGTAATAATACTGATCAATACAGTATAACACCACCAGTCAGTCCAGTGTAATGGCATTAGTCACTAACTTATTAACTTAGCTGTGGGAATATTTTACATTATGAGCTGTGTGTGATGTGATACTGTAGATGTTTTCTGGGTGCACCGTGATCCAGAGGAACGCTGTCACATTTTGTTGTGGAGATGTACACTCAGATGACAATGAACATGATCTTCATCTGTACTTGAATCTCCTCTATACTGAACCCACTCCAGTGTGATACTTACCGTACTGAAAGTGTTCAACAGCCTGAGCTGGTGTGTTTGACAGGGAATTCTACAGTGAACCCTTTCCATTGTAAATCCTTACTGTACTGAAAGTGTTCAACAGCCTGAGCTGGTGTGTTTGACAGGGAATTCTACTGTGAACCCTTTCCAGTGTAAATCCTTACTGTACTGAAAGTGTTCAACAGCCTGAGCTGGTGTGTTTGACAGGGAATTCTACTGTGAACCCTTTCCAGTGTAAATCCTTACTGTACTGAAAGTGTTCAACAGCCTGAGCTGGTGTGTTTGACAGGGAATTCTACTGTGAACCCTCTCCAGTGTAATACTTACTGTACTGAAAGTGTTCAACAGCCTGAGCTGGTGTGTTTGACAGGGAATTCTACAGTGAACCCTCTCCGGTGTAATACTTACTGTACTGAAAGTGTTCAACAGCCTGAGCAGGTGTGTTTGACAGGGAATTCTACAGTGAACCCTCTCCAGTGTAATATTTACTGTACTGAAAGTGTTCAACAACCTGAGCTGGTGTGTTTGACAGGGAATTCTACAGTGAAACCTCTCCAATATAATATTTACTATACTGAAAGTGTTCAACAGGCTGAGCAGGTGTGTTTGTGAAGGAATTCTACAGTGAACCCTCTCCAGTGTAATACTTACTGTACTGAAAGTGTTCAACAGCCTGAGCTGGTGTGTTTGACAGGGAATTCTACAGTGAAACCTCTCCAATATAATATTTACTATACTGAAAGTGTTCAACAGGCTGAGCCGGTGTGTTTGTGAAGGAATTCTACAGTGAACCCTCTCCAGTGTAATACTGAAAGTGTTCTACAGCCTGAGCTGGTGTGTTTGAGAAGGAATTCTACAGTGAACCCTGCTTTCTACAAAGATAGTGCACTGAGCTGTTTACTGTTTACCTGTGCTGCAAACTACATGCATTCTCAGTTATACTTAAAGAGTAGGGGTCTCAGGATAGATCCTTGTGGCACTCCACTAGTCACCAACCTCCAGGCAGAATACTTTCCTTCCACTACTACCCTCTGCTTTTTTCCTGTAAACCAATGTTTTATCTAAACAGCCAAGGTTCCATTGATTCCATGCCTCATGACTTTCTGGATGAGTCTCTTGTGGGGGACCTTGTCAAATGCTTTGCTAAAATCCATGTAGACCACATCTACTGCCCTACCCTCATCAATTTCTTTTGTTACCTCTTCACGACCTTCCCTTCACAAAGCCATGTTGACTATCCTTGAGTAGACTGTACTTCTCCAAATGCTCATAGATCCTATCCTTAAGAATCCTTTCCAATAGTTTTCAGACCACTGACATAAGACTCACCAATCTCTAGTTCACAGGATTCTCCCTATTAACATTTTTAAACAAGGGGAGCTACATTTGCCATTCTCCAATCCTCCGGCACCTCCCCTGCAGCCAAAGAGGATTCAAAGATCATAGCTACTGTTCCAGTGATTTCTTCTCTCACCTCCCACAGCAACCTGGGGTATATCACATCCAGTCCTGGGGACTTAACAATTTTGATGTTTTTAAGATCCAATACTTCTTCCTTAATCTCCACATTGTCCAGCACACAGACCTGCTCTATTTCGACCTCACCCTGATCAAGGTCCTTTTCACTTGTGAATACTGAAGAAAAGTATTCATTTAGGACCTCCCCAACCTCTGCGCCTCCAGGCACATATTGCCCTCTTTATCCTTTAGTGGCCCCACCTTTGCTCTCGTCATCCTCCTGTTCTTCACATACGTGTAGAACACCTTGGGGTTCTCCTTAATCCTACATGCCTAGGCCCTCTCATGCCCCCTTTGAGCTCTCCTAAGTCCTTTCTTAAGCTCCTTCCTGGCTACCCTATATTTCTCATGAGCCCCTCCTGCTTCCTGCTTCTTATATCTAACATATGCTTCCTTCTTCCTCTGGACGAATTGCCTCACATGTTTCGTCAGCCACAGTTTCCTTTCCCTATCATTTTTTCCTTGTCTCAGTGGGACAAACCTATCCTGAACACAGCACAAGTGGTCCCTAAACTTCCTCCACATTACTTCTGTGCTTTCACCCTTGAACATCTGTTTCCAATTTACTCTCGCTAGTTCCTGCCTCATCCCTTCATTGTTAGCCCTTCCCCAGTTAAGCACTTCCCCATTTTGTCTGTTTTTATCCTTTTCGATAGCTATGCTGATGCTAATGGAGTTGTGGTCACTCTCACCAAATGCTTCCCCACCAAGAAGTCTGTCACCTGACCAGGTTCATTACCCAGAACCAGATCCAGTATGGCCTCTCCTCTCATCGACCGGTCCACATACTGTGTCAGGAATCCTTCTTGAACACACCTGACAAATTCAGCCCCATCTATCCCCCTTACAGTCGGGAGATGCCAGTCAATATGAGAGAAGTTGAAATCACCCATAACTACAACCCTGTATTTCCTGCACCATTCTAAAATCTGCCTGCTTATCTGCTCCTCAGTGTCCCGAGGGCTATTTGGGGGCCTATAGACTACTCCCAGCACAGTGATTGATCCCTTCCTATTTCTGACTTCCACCCAGACCGACTCAGTGGACACTCCCTCTGCAGCGTCCTCCCTTTCTATAGCCGTGATACTATCCCTGACCAGTAATGCTACTCACCCCCCCCTTTCTACCTCCCATCCTGTTCCTTTTAAAACACCTAAACCCTGGTACCTGCATCAGCCAATCCTGCCCTTCCTCCAGCCAAGTTTCAGTAACAGCCACAACATCGTAGTTCCATGTACTGATCCATGCTCGAAGTTCATCCCCTTTATTCCTAATACTCCTAGCATTGAAATAGACACATTTCAACCCCTCTAACTGGCCACAGTTATGTTTTGTCCCCTGCCTGTCCTTCCTCACCAACTCAGAACACATAGTATCATGCCCTTGTCCTTCTACCCTAATCTCTGCACTCACATTCTGATTCCCACCCCCCTGCCAAACTAGTTTAAACCCTCCCCAACAGCTCCAGCAAACCTGCCCGCCAGGATATTGCTCCCTTTCCAGTTCAGGTGCAGCCCGTCCTTTTTGTACAGGTCAGACCTTCCCCAGAAGAGATCCCAATGATCCAGAAATCTGAACCCCTGCCCCCTGCACCAACTCTTCAGCCACGCATTCATCTGCCATAACTTCCTGTTCCTACCCTCTCTGTCTCGTGGCACAGGCAGCAGTCCCGAGATTACCACCCTTGATGTTCTGTATCTGTGTACAGTCAGATGGCAATAAACTTGACCTTGATTGCTGCTTTTCTGATGCAACGCTCTGTGCCTGTGTTGCTACGGCAACTGGATTTTCACTGCACCTGTGCAGACACGTAGGCAGACGTGCAATGAAAATCGAACCTGCAGCAGCAGAAAGTTCAGTTCCACTCACCTCATTATAGGAAGGATGAGGAAGCTTTCGAGAGGATGTAGAGGAGATCTACCAGGATGCTGCCTGGACTAGAGAGGATGTTAAATGAGGAAATGTTGAGCGAGCTGGAGAATTTCTCTTGGGAGTGAAGAAAGATGAGAGGTGACTTGATAGAAGTGAACAAGATTATAAGAGGCATAATCGAGCAGACAGCCAGAGATTTTTCTGGAAAGTATTGGGAGGATGTCAGAGGTCAGAGGCAGGTTCATTACACAGAGAGTGGAGGGTGTGTAGAACAGATGGAGTTCAACCCAGATAAGTGTGAAGTGATTCATTCTGATAGGTCAAATTTGAATACAGAATATATGAATGGTAAGACTGGTGGCAGTGTGGAGGATGAGCTGGATCTTGGGGACTCTGTCCATAGGACACTCAAAGCTGCTGCACAGGTTGACAGTGGTGTTAAGAAGGTGTATGGTGGACTGGCATTCATCAGCTGTGGGACTGAGTTCAAGAGCCCTGAGGTAATCTCTCTAGAGTAGGTTACATGGTCAGCACAGCACTGTGGGCGGAATGGCCTGTAATGTGCTGTAGATTTCTGTTTCTATATTCTCTGTAAGAGAGGATCACTGATCCTCCAGGTTCGGGGGTTCAGCTCAGGGTAACAACCCTGACGGGTAAAACAATGTTGTTATGGAAACAGCAATGGAGAACCCTTCGACATCTGAGTGTGACGGTATTCCTGAGTCCCACTCGGGAATTGTATGACTGACAGCAGTGAAAACCGAGAGGAAGCTACTGACACGATGAAGGAAGCCCTGAATGCTGCCAGAGATGGAGGCCCTTCATTGCTGACTGAAATGGCAGCAGCGTCACGGACCGGGGGGAGGGGGAGGGGGAGAGGGAGGGGGAGAGGGGGAGGGAGGAGAGAGGGAGAGAGGGGGAGAGAGGGAGGAGGGAGAGAGGGAGGAGGGAGAGGGAGGGGGAGGGAGGAGGGGGAGGAGAGGGAGAGGGGGGAGGGGGGGAGAGGGGGAGAGAGAGAGAGACTCTGAGACAGGTACACGGATGTTGTAGAAATGGAGGGGTATGTGGGAGGCAAGGGGGGTAGATTGATCTTGGAGCAGGTTTAAGGGTCAGCACAACATTGTGGGCTGAAGGGCCTGTACGGTGCTGTTGTTCGATGTGATAGTGCACATGACAATCACATCTATTTGACATGATTATCCTGCAAAATGTACTTGTAGATTATGAATAAAATGAGTTTTCAGGGAGATAAAATGTGAAATGATTAGTGTAGTTTTACAACTCAATGCTTAAACATCGGTCCTCACCTCTCACAGACAGATTTGTTAGAACCCGTGTTTCAAACTTGCCAACATTGAGCTCCACCCGGCACCGATACCGACCATCGTCACTCCGCTTCAGACGCTCCACCATTATCGAGGCATCTCTCCGACTGAGGTTCCCCACGAATCCGAACCGCCCTCCTCCAGCCTCCTGTGTCGTTGTATCGCACCCGGAGGGGCCGGAACCGGGATATGTGCACTTAAACACCAGTTTTTTAGCACCTGGTGTCTCCCTGTACCAGATCACGGAGCCGTTCAGGGCGACATCAGGAGGTGGGAGGGTGAAAGTACACGGTAACACAGCGGAGGCTCCTTCCACCGCAGAGACCTTATCAGCGCCGGAGATTGACCAACTATTCATCGAATTGTCTGCAGAGAGAGAGAGTGTATGTGAGTGAATGAGAGAGTCAGAGAGAGATAATGAGATAGAGAGATGTAGTGAATGAGAGAGGAGGGAGAGAGAGAGAGTGAGTGAGAGAGAGAGGTCGAGATTTGAACAACAAACGATCTGCTGAAGGAATTCAGCCGGTCGAGCTGCATCTGTGGGTGTGAAAGGATGTTGAAGTTTTGGTTTACATCAGGACTGATAGAGGAGTGTCGAATGGCCAGAGGGAAAGGGGAGGTGAGACAGGAGTCTGAGGGGATAGATGGATTGAGGAGGGTGAGACCGGAATCTGAGGTGATTGGTGGACTGAGGAGGGGTGAGAGAGGAGTCAGAGGTGATAGAGGAGGGGTGGGACAGGATACTGAGGTGATTGATAGATTGAGGAGGGTGGGACAGCAGTCTCAGGTGATTGAGGATTGCGGAGGGGTGGGACAGGAGTCTGAGGGGTTGGATAGATTGAGGAGGGTGAGACAGGAGTCTGAGGGGTTGGATAGATTGAGGAGGGTGAGACAGGGGTCTGAGGTGATTGAGGATTGAGGTGGGGTGTGAGTTTAAGGGCAGGTTGTGCTGGGTGGGGAAGGGGGAAGGGAGATGGGAGATGTGGTAAGTGGTGGAAGATGGAGAAGAGGGAAGGAAAGGAGATTCAGATGGAGAGAGGTGATTGTAATCAGTTGTTTGAGGGAGGGCCACCAAGGGCTCACTCTCCAGCCTGATACTCTGAGATGAGAATGGGACCCACTGGGGGAGATGCGTCCGGCAGGTGGAACCGGGTCAAGAGTGGGGAAGGTGGGGAAAGTGGGTGAAAAATCTGGGAAACAGACCTGGAGTTTCACTACTGTCACGAGTGGATCTTCAGATGTCAGTGGACCTGACGACCATCAAACCAGGGGAGTGGGTTACAGACTGGGCCCTGACATGGGGGAGGGGAATCAGAATCAGGTTTAATATCACCAGCATCTGTCGTGAAATTTGTTGTTTTGCCACAGCTGTACAGTGCAAAGCATAGAATAAAAACTATTATTTACAATAAATATATATAAAAATTCAATTCGATAAGCAGTGCAAAGGTTTTGCTGTTGTCCGGGTGAGCCAAGGCCACGTGAGAAGCCAGTGAGATTGCATCCACTGTAGACCTGTTGTGGTGACGGGCAAATTGCCATGGGCCCCAGCTCTTCCTGAGGCAGGAGTGGATTCCAGCCAAGACCAACCTCTCGAGGCATTTCATGGCAGTAGATGTGAGTGCCACTGGGTGATGGTCGTTAAGGCAGCTCACCCTGCTCTGCCTGGGCACCGGTATGATGTTACCCTTTTGAAGCAGGTGGGGCCTCTGACTGCAGCAGTGAGGGATTGAAGATATCCTTCATCTTTCCCAACAGTTGATCGACACAGGCTTTCAGCAATCTTCCAGATACACCAGCAGGGCCTGACAACTAAATGATCAGTAATGGATAGCCAGGACTGGGAACAGGCTGTGATCCATAGGAGGGTCCAGGCTGGGGGGTTTATATGTGCAATAATGGATACTCAGGAGTGGGCTACACGCTGCGGTCTGGTGCTGTAGAGTCCGGAGTGGGGGTTACGTCAGAATCAGAATCAGATTTAATACAGAAACAATAGAATAGACAACGAGATTGCATCACTGGCGTATGTCATGAAATTTGTTGTTTTATGGCAGCAGTTCAAGGCAATGTATAATAATAAAATCTATAAATTACAGTCAGTGCATATAAAATAAGGAAAGGAAATAAACAAGTTGGGCAAAAAGAGTGACAAAATTCTGAGGAAGAGCTCATGGATTCATTGACCATTCAGAAATCTGATGGCGGAGGGGAAGAAGCTGTTCCTGAATCGGTGAGTGTGTGTCTTCAGGCTCCTGTTCCTCCTCCCTGATGGTGGCAATGAGAAGAGGGCATGTCCTGGGTGTTGGGTCCGTAATGATGGATGCCGCCTTTTTGAGGCGTTGCATTTTGAAGGTGTCCTGGGTGCTGGGGACACCAGTGCTCACGATGGAGCTGACTGAGTTTATAACTTTCTGCTGGTCTTTCTGATCCTGAGCAGTGGCCCCACCAGACCAGACGGTGATGCAGACAGTTAGAACGCTCTCCAGGTATATCTGTAGAAATTTGCCAGTGTCTTTGGTGACAAACCAATTCACCTCAGACTCTTATTGAAATATAGAGCGTTACAGGCTGGGGTCGAGTCAGGGTTTCGGGGGTTTGTCATTGTCGTCTGTTCCCTGGGGCCGATGGCTTTTACAATCCTGCCACTTCATTTTCAGGTGGGGAAGTGATTGGAGAATCGGGGGCACCGGTTACGGAGAGGAGAGTTCTTGGAATTACCTCAGAGTGACGGAACAGTTGCAGCATTCAGGAGGACATTCAGCCCATTGAGTTCATACTGGCCCTGTGTAAGAACAACCCAGCCAGTCCCACTCCCCCCACCACCAGGTTCTGGCATCTTTCCCCTTCCTTTCCAGTCCTGGTGAAGGGTCCCAGGCCAAAACATTGACTGTTTATTCCCCTTCATAGATGCTGCCTGAGCTGCTGAGATCCTCCAGCATTTTGTGTGTTACTCACGTGATGGTAGATCGTGATGTCAGAAGTTCATTTTTATTACCTGGAAATGGGAAACAGAATGGCTCCGTGAACCACAGGCACCTGGTGAGCCAGGGAGGGAACAACCAGGATTTCTCAGTAGCAGATGATCATAGATTTACTGTATTTAACACGAGAACATAGAACACAGAGCAGTAGAGCACAGGCACAGGCCCTTCGGCCCACATTGTAGTGCTAAACCAATTAAATTAGTAATCCAATGACCAACTAAACTAAACCCTCTGCCTACACAATGACCATTTCAATGTCCAATGTCCATTCATGTGCTGATCTAAATGTCTCTGAAAAGCCCCTAATGTATCTGCCTGTAACACCTCCCCAGGCAGAGCATTCCAGTCACCTGGCACTGTCTGTGTAAAACATTTATCCCTCACATCCCCTCTAAACCCCTTTCACCTTCAACGCAGGCCTTTGGTATTAGACATTTCAACTCTGGGAGGAAGATACTCTCTGTCTGCTCTCTCTGTGCCTCTCAGAATCTTACAAACTCTATCAAATCTCCCCTCAGCCTCCGTCACTCCAGAGAAAACAGCCCAAGTTTATTGAACCTCTCATTACAGTAAACGCCCTCTAAACCAGGCATCATCCTGGTGAACCTCGTCTGTACCCTCTCCAAAGCCTCAACATACCTCCTACAGTGGGTGATCAGAACTGTACACAATACTCCAGATGTGGCCTAGCCAGAGTTTTATAAAGTTGTAACATAACTTCCTGACTTTTGCCTGGGTGGAGGAGGGAAAGGACACCGAGAATAAGAATCAAGAGGTTATAGTCATTGAGGGGGGATCTCCTTGCAACCTGATAGTTAACCTGAATATTGATAGGCCGAGATAGAGTGGATATGGAGAGGATCTTTCCTATAATCAGTTTGAATATTGATAGGCCTAGGTAGAGTGGATATGGAGAGGATTGTTCCTATAGTCGGTTTGAATATTGATAGGCCGAGATAGAGTGGATATGGAGAGCATCTTTCCTATAGTCATTTGGTGGAAGAACATCTCAGATTCCATCGGCGGGGGGCCCGTCATCCTGACGGCATCAGCATCAATTTCTCCAAGTTGTGGTAATTTCTCTTCCCTTCTCCCTTCTCTCTGATACTCCCTCCTCTTCTCCTCACCTGCCTATCACCTCCCTCTGGTTCCCCTTCTCCTTCCTTTTCTCCCATGGTCTATTCTCCTATCCTATCAGATTCCTTCTTCTTCAGCACTTTACCTTTTCCACCTATCACCTCCTAGCTTCTTACCTCATCCCACTGCCCTACCCAAGCACCCTCTCTCTCACCTGGTCTCACCTCTCACCACCATCTTGTACTCCTTCCCCTCCCCCCACCTTCGTACATTGTCTTAGAACACAGAACATAGAAATTTACAGAACATTACAGGTGCTTCATACCATAATGTTGTACCGACCATTGAAACTTACTCTAAAAATGGCCTAGAATTTCCCTAGCGCATAGTCCTCTATTTTTCTAAGCTCCATGTACCTACCTAAGAGGCTCTTAAAAGACCCTATTGTACACTTTCATCACTGCCTCCGACAGTGCATTCCACACACTCACCACTCTCTGTGTGAAAAACTTAGTCCTGACATCACCTCGGTACCTATTTCCAAAACTATTTCCCCTCGTTTTAGCCATTTCAGCCCTGGGAAAAAGCCTCTGGGCATCTACAAGATCAAAGCCCCTCCTCATCTTATACAACTCTATCAGATCACCTCTCATCCTCGGTCACTCCAAGGAGAAAAGGCCAAGTTCACTCAACCTATTCTCATAAGGTACGGCCTCCAATCCAGGCACCATCCTGGTAAATCTCCTCTGCACTCTCTCTATAGTATCCACATTCTTCCTGTAGTGAAGTGACCAGAACTAAGCACAGTACTCCAAGTAGGGTCTGACCAGGGTCTTATATCGCTGTGACATTACCTCATGGCTCTTGAACTCAATCCCACAACTGATGAATGCCAACACACCATACACCTTCTTAACAACACTGTCAACCTGCACAGCAGCTTTGAGTGTCCTATGAACTCAGACCCAATGATCTCTTTGATCCTCCACACTGCCAAGACTTACCATTAATACTATATTCTGCCATCATATTTGACTTACCAAAATGAACCACTTCACACTTATCCAGGTTGAAGTCTACATGGCACTTCTCAGCCCAGTTCTGCATCCTATCAATTTCCCACTGTAGCCTCTGACAGCCCTCCACACTATCCACAACACCTCCAACCTTTGTGTCAGCAGCAAACTTTCTAACCCATCCTTCTACTTCTCCATCCAGGTCATTTAAAAATTACAAAGAGGACGGGAACCAGTACAGATCCTGGCGGAACTCCACTGTCCACCGACCTCCATGCAGAATATGGACCATCTACATCACCCTTTGCCTTCTGTGGTCAAGCCAATTCCGGATCCACAAATCAAGGTCTCCTTGGATCCCATGCCTCCTTACTTTCCGAAGGAGCCTTGCATGGGGAACTTTATGGAATGCCTTACTGAAATCCATATTCACTACATCAGCTGCTCTACATTCATCCATGTGTTTTGTTACATCCTCAAGGACTTCAATCAGGCTCGTAAGGCACGACCTGCCCTTGACAAAGCCATGCTGACTATCCCTAATCAGATAATGTCTCTTCAAATACTCATAAATCCTGCCTCTCAGGATATTCTCCAGGAACTTGCCGACCACTGAAGTCAAACTCTCTGGTCCATACTTTCCTGGGTTATCTCTACTCCCTATCATGAACAAGGGAACAACATTTGTAAACTTCCAATACTCTGGTACTTCTTCCATTCCTATCAATGATGTAAAGATCATCGCAAGAGGCTCAGCAATCTCCTCCCTCACTTCCCACAGTAGCCTGGGGTATATCTCATCCAGTCCCAGTGACCTATCTGACTTTATGCTTTTCAAAAGATCTGGCACATTCTCTCTCCATGCACACGTTTCCACCATCGCACCTAATGGGTCCTATTCTCACACGGCTCATCCTCGTGCTCTTCACATACTTATAGAATGCTTTAGGGTTTTCCTTAATCCTGCTCACCAAGACCTTCTCATGGCCCTTTCTGGCTCTCCTAATTCCATTCTTAAGCTCCTTCCTAGCAAGCTTGTAATTTTCTACAGCTCTAACAGTACCTAGTTTCTTGAACCTTTCGTAAGCTTTTCTTTTCTGCTTAACTAAATTTTCCACATCCTTTGTACACCATGGTTCTTTAACCCTACCCACCTTTCCCTGACTCAATGGAACATACCTATGCAGAACTCCATGCAAATGTTCCCTGAATATTTGCCACATTTTGGCTGTGCATTTCCCTGAGAACATCTGCTCTCAATTTATGCTCCTAAATTCCTGCTTGTTACGTACCCGTAATGGTTTAAATGAACCAGCAGCAACAGACCACGCCTGGAGTCCGGTTTTGATGTTAAAACCACTATCTTTATTAGTATCTACTTAATATAGCAACGTAAACAAGAATAGTCAAAAGTTGACAGTGTTATGAGTATCCATATGTGTAAATATAACTCCCAAACTATTGAGCTCGGGGGGGGGGGGGGGGCACCAGGCTTAAAATCATGAGATGGTGAGGTATGAAAGTTCAGTTCATTCACAGATTAAATGATGTGAGAGAGAGATTTGTAATCCAAGGTGAATGTCGAGAGAGGGCATTTATGTCGTATTCCACAGGCTCCATGGTGGTAAAACAAGATAACAATTGCCATGGGTTTTATCCGTTGTTATTCCAAATCCATTTACAGATTATCACCAATAGTAGTTTATCACAGGGGTACTGTCTTCAAAGGGAACTACCACCCAGGCAAGGGTTAACACATAGGTAGATTCCACAAGGTTGCCCCCAATCACACAACGTGATAGCCACTTATCAACATGCTGGGTCAATGCTCAACCCACCCTTGTGGGCACTCGAAAGTTCCAACCAGTGACCCCTTAGTCACTGGCTTCCTTCCCTTGTCCGACTCCAACTGCGACTGACTGTGAGTGAGTGAGTGTCCTTGCTTAAATCAAAACAAACTGCAGAGTCAAATAGTTCCGCCCCTCTCTCTCTTAGTAAGAATCAAACAGGAGCCGAGAAAGCTGGTGGCTGACGTCACTCAGGCACTCTCTCTTAAAATGACAGTCCACGACAAGATAAACCTAGGGATTCATCACACTGCCTAACAGCATCATATTTCCCCCGACCCCAATTACATGTTTTCCCAAATTGTCTGCTCCTATCCCTCTCCAGCGCTATGGTGAAGAAGACAGAGTTGTACTCATTACCTCCAAAATGTTCTCCCACAGAGAGATCTGACACCTGACCAGGTTCATTTCCCAATACCAGATCGAGTACAGCCTCTCCTCTCGTTGGCTTATATACATATTGTGTCAGAAAGCCTTCCTGAACACACCTAACAAACTCCACCCCATTAAACCCCTCTCTCTAGGGAGATTCCAGTCAATAGTAGGAAAGTTAAAATCACCAGTCACAACAAACCTATTATTAGAATAATCTGTCTCCCTATCTGCTCCTCGGTATCCATGTTACTATTGCAGGGTCTATAACATCGGTATAACATCGGTTTAACATCGGTAGCTGAGCGAAGGGCGCTGAGTAGGCTACGGTCAATTATGGATAACTCTGAACATCCTCTACATAGCACCATCCAGAGACAGAGAAGCAGTTTCAGCGACAGGTTACTATCGATGCAATGCTCCTCAGACAGGATGAAGAGGTCAATACTCCCCAATGCCATTAGGCTTTACAATTCTACCGCCAGGACTTAAGAACTTTTTAAAAGCTATTATTAATGCTTGTTGAGATGGTGATTTAGATGCATATCATATTTTTTTTTACTGAGTTAAGTATTGTATGTAAGTAGTTTTGCTACAACAAGTGTATGGGACATTGGAAAAAAAAGTTGAATTTCCCCATGGGGATAAATAAAGTATCTATCTATCTATCTATCTATCTAAAAACACCCAGTAGAGTTATTGCCTCTTTCTGTTTGTGACCTCCACCCACACTAACTCAGTAGACCATCCCTCCATGACCTCCTCCTTTTCTGCAGCCATGACACTATCCCTAATTAGCAATGTCATGCCCCCACCTCTTTTGCCTCCCTCTCTGTTCTTTTTGAAACATCTAAAGCCTGGCATACTCAGCAGCCATTCCTATTCCTGAGACATCCAAGTCTCTGTAATGGCCACAACATCAATGTACTGATCCACGCTCTAAGTTACTCGGCCTTGTTTATGATACTCCTTGCATGAAAATAGACACATCTCAAACCAAAAGGCTGAGTGCATCTTTGCTCTAACATCTGCCCATCCTTCCTCACAAACTCACTACTGTCTCTACTTGTGCTCCAACCTCCCCATCCTCTGCCTCTTCACTTCAGTTCCCACCCCCCTGCAAACCTCAGAACAGGTCCCAATGATCCAAAAATCCTTCAGCCACACATTGATCCTCCATCTCATTCTATTCCTATACTCACTGTCGTGTGGCACAGGCAGCAATCCCGAGATTACTATCTTCGAGGTCCTGCTTCCCAGCTTCCTTCCTATCTCCCTGTATTCTGTTTTTAGGACCTCCACCCTTTTTCTGCCTTTGTCGTTGGTACCAATATGTACCATGACCTCTGGCTGCTCACCCTCCCATTTCAGGATATTGTGGACTGCCCCCGTCCTTTCCAGCCCAAAACGATGACTGTACGTTCCTCTCAGTAGTTGATGCCTGATCTGCTGAATTCCTCCAGCATTTCCTGTGTGTTACTCCACAGGGCACAGCTTCAGCTTAGAGGGACGTACCTTTAGAATGGAGATGAGGAGGGGTGTCTTTAGCCAGAAGACGTTGAATCTGTGGAATTTATTGCCACAGATGTTTGTGGAGGCCGTCATTGGGTGTATTTAAAGCAGAGATTGATAGGTTTTTGACTTCTAAAGGCATCAAAGGTTACATGCAGAAGGCAGGAGAATGGAGTGAAGAGGGATAATAAATCCTTCTAAAATTTCAAGTTGCTACAGTAGTACAGCGGTTAGTGTTACGCTGTTACAGAGCCAGCGACCTGGGTTCAATTCCCACAGTTGTCTGTATGGAATTTGACGAAAGGCCTTGGCCCAAAACCTCAACAGTTTATTCCCCTCCATAGATTCTGCCTGACCTGCTGTTTCTCCAGCATTTTATGTTGCTGTGGATTTCCAGCATCTGCCAAATCTTTTCTGTTGTGCTTTTGCATGGAGCCAGCCTGAGGTCAGTGGGCAGAATGGCCTTTTAAAAGGGCTACAACCAGCACTCAATGCCATCAAGCAGTGAAACCTCTCGCTTCAATGCATTTCAGTGGAATCTGTGACAGTTTGCAAACATTAATGTTTAGCTTCCTCCGATCTAACCGCACGCCTGGAGTTCTTGCATCCTTTACAGATAGGGTAAATGCAAGCAGGCTTTTTCCACTGAGGATGGGTAGGACTACAAACAGAGGTCACGGGTTAAGGGTGAAAGGTGAAAATTTTAAGAGGAATTCAGAGGGTGGTGAGACTGGAATGAGCTGACAGTATAAGTGGTGCATAGAGCTCGATTTCAACGTTTGAGAAAAGTTTGGACAGGTACATTGAAGGAATATGGAGGGTTATGGTCCCAGTGCAGGTCGATGGGAGTAGGCAGATTAAATGGTTTTGGCATGGCCTAGATGGGCCAAAGGGCCTGTTTCAGTGCTGTACTTCTCTATGACTCTATAAACAACAAGGCTTCATTGGAAGGTTGAGATGGGGGTCAAACTATGACCATTTCCAACAAGACACAGTTACTTACATTCCCAGAGCAAAACTGGCTAATATGAGAGGGTCTAATTTTAAGGTGACTGGCAGAAAGTATAGGGAATAAGTTTTCGACAGAGAATGGTGGGTGTGTGGAACATCCTGGTGGTAGCAGAGGCTGAGACATTAGGGACACTTAGATGGACACACTGATGGAAGAGAAATGGAGGGTTATGTGGGAGGGAAGGGTTAGATTGATCTTGGAGCAGGATAAAAGATTGGAGCAACATTGAGAGCTGAAGGGTCTGTACTGTGCTGGACCATCCAGTGTTCTCTGCGTCCTTTTGGTATTCAATAGATGGCCACAAGTGTGAAGCAGAACAAAACCATTGTTACTCTGGATCCAATGCAGCACAAAAATACAATAAAATAAAGAGCACAATAATAATAACACAATAAATATAAATACTGTACATACGATAGTTTCTGTACATAGATTGATATATAGATTGACAGATAGACTTTATGTCCATAAAGTGACTCCAGGCTCAGGAGTGTCTGTACTTCAGGTGACTGACAGGAAATGATAAAGTTGTCATTCATATGGAACTTTATGTATATACAATCAATCCACGTATATAAGCTGTCTAATGTACTAATACTTACTGTGTTCTTTCGTATTATAAATTATTATGTTATTCTTATTCAACGTCAATATAACATCCCAACTCTGTACTCAATATGTCTTCACCAACATCTTGTACAACTACAACATCACACAACCCAGGACAACAGTGACCACTTGAGCACCCAGTCAGTACTCCCTCCTTCCACCGCCAGCGCACAGTGGCCGCGGTGTGCGCCGTCTACAACACGCAACGCAGTTACTCGCCCTGCTATTCCAGCAGCCAGCACCTCTCCACATCAGGGTATCGGGTGGATGTGAACACCACCACCCACAGGCTCCCTTCCCAAGTATATTCATTTACTGAGACACAATGCAGAATAGGCCCCCTCCGGCCTTTTGAGCCGTGATGCCCAACAACCCGAGCCTAATCACGGGACAATTCACAATGACCAGTTAACCCACCAACCAGTCGTGGCTATCCCTCAACGTCGAGGATGATGGTCTTTGTTCTGTTGATCCACAGAGCAAAGACGCCTGTGCATGTATTTGTTTAATGTAAACTTGATGTTGCACTCCAAGAAGCACACGATACTTCACAAATCAACCAACTGATTCCAATGGCATGGAAACCACGACGATTGGAGCTGATGGATTTGTTACAGCCTTCATCTGCCTTCACAGCCATTGAGTTTGAAGTAACTTTGTCCGCCTGTTCTACCAGTGAGCTCCTGGTTGGATTGTTCTTTGTCAGAGACCTCACCCTCGACCTTACCACCATGGGTGACCCTACCAGGAGCATAGCTCCAGACGGCATCGCTCTCGGGATCTCAGGGCCACACAAGCTTCTCCACCACGACAAGGTGACAATCCATGGAGAAGCACCAACCAGTAGGCTGTGGGAGAACACCAGAGCACCTGGAGGAAACCCATGAGGTCACAGGGAGTTCAGAGTTCAGAGTTCAATATATATATACACAATACAACCTTGAGATTTGTCTCCTTACAAGCAGCCACAGAACAAAGAAACACTAAAGGACCCACCATTGCTACAGTCCTGATCGATAAGTTACCGAAACTGGGCCTCAGTACCTCCCTCTGCAACTGGACCCTCGATTTCCTAACCAGAATGCCACAATCGGTGCAGATTGCTAATAACATCTCCACCTCACTGACAATCAACACTGGTACACGTCAAGGATGTGTGCTTAGCCACTGCTCTAATCTCTCTGCACCCATGACTGTGTGGCTCAAACACCATCTATAAATTTGCCGACAATACAACCATTGTTGGTAGAATCTCAGGTAGTGATGAAAGGGCGTACAGGAGTGAGATATGCCGATTAGTGGAGTGGTGTCGCAGCAACAACCTTGCACTCAACATCAGTAAGACCAAAGAGCTGACTGTGGACTTCAGAAGGGTAAGACGAGGGAACACAAACCAATCCTCATCAAGGGATCAGAAGTGAAGAGAGTGAGCAGTTTCAAATTCCAGGGTGTTTCAAAACATCGGAGGACCGAACCTGGTCCCAACATGTCAATGTCATTATAAAGAAGGTATGACAGCGGTTATATTTCACCAGGAGTTTGAGGAGATTTGGTATGTCACGTAAAAGACTCGCCAATCTCTACAGACGTACGGTGGGGAGCATTCTGACCGGCTGCATCACCGCCTGGAATGGGGGGTGGGGGAGCTACAGCATAAGATGGAAGGAATCTGCAGAGAGTTGTAAAATTATTCGGCGCCATCATGGGTTCTAGCCTCCGTAGTTTCCAACACATCTTCGAGGAGTGGTGCCTCAGAAAGGCAGCATCCATCATTAAGGACCCCCATCACCCAGGACATGCCGTGTTCTCGTTGCTACCACCAGGCAGGAGGTACAGGAGCCTAAAGACACACACTCAGTGATTCAGGAACAGCTTCTTCCCTCTGCCATCCGATTTCTGAATGAACAACGAACCCTGAATACTACCTCATTACTTTTTTATTTCTGTTTTGGTGCTATTATTTAACTACTTTATACACATATATACACTTACTGTGATTCAGTTTTTCTCTGTTATTAGGTATTACATTGTACTGCCGCCACAAAGTTAACAAGTTTCACAACATATGTCGGTGATATTAAGCTTGATTCTGATTCTGAAGGCCGTCGAACAGCCAATGTGCAAAGAGGAAAGATCGTGAAAACAATAAAAATAAGCAAATAGCATTCAGAACTGAAGAACGTACAGACAGCGGCGAGAATTGAACCTGGGTCACAGGGAATGTAAAGCATCACGCAAACCACCACACTACAGCTTCGCTCCAAATTCATCACCACCCAGGCTGGGAACTGTGCCCGGCCTTTAACTGGGCATCAAACTTGGACGTCTCTTCCCAATAGTACTGGGGTTCATCGTCACCAGAAGGCAGTCCACCCCAGCACTCAGGGAAGGACAGGGTCCCAACGCCAACCCTCCACTGGCAGAACCAACGTCCAAATAGATCGCGCTGCACCACAAAGTAAAACGAGCCTTTAGGAGAGAGACAACGGGGAGATAGGGGACAATGGAAAACACCTACTGTATCCCCGGACTGAGACAGACAACAGGACCGTGCAGAGACAAACCCGGAGAGAGAGCATTTCCAGCGCTTCAGTGTGGAGTCCTCTCACACTTCAGTTCTTCCTTTATTCTCTCGCTGAAATACAGAAGCTGCTCGATTTGCTGCTTCACTTCCTCAAAAAAATATTCTCAGGAACTGTCGAAGTTAGTTAGAAGTCTTTGGCACCCCAGCTATATACTTTTGCACAGAACTGTAGAATTTCCAGAGAATTCTGCAGGAGGTTAGATAGAAAGTCATAGAACAGTATAGCACAGGAAAAGACATTTCAGTCCACAAACTACTTAAACTCGTAATTAAATGTTTAAATAAAAACAACTAACTGCTTCTGCTACACCAAGTCTATATCCCAAATCACAATTCATGCATCAGTCCAAGAGTCTCTTAAACGCCTCTACGGAATCTGTCTCCCCCTCATCACCCCGACAGTGCGTTCTGCACACCCACCACTCTCTCTGTAAAGATAAATTTGTCCCCACACCCCCTTTGAACTTACCCCCTCCCAGCTGAATCACACACCCTCTGGTATCAGACATTCTTCAGCCAGACAGTCGTGATTCTGTGAAATTCATTGCCACAGACGACTGTGGGAAGCCAAGTCACTGTGTATATTTAAAACGGAGTCTGATAGTTTCTTCATTAGGAAGTGTATCAAAGCTTACAGAGAGAGGGCAGGAAAATGGGGTTGAAGGGAAAACTAAATCAGCCGTAATGGAATGGTGGAACAGACTCGATTGACCGAATGGCCTAATTCTGCTCCTATATCTTGTGACCTTACGGTCCAATTCCTAGAGTGAACAGGGATAAGATACATGGATCTGGCAATTGCAATTAGTGGGTGAGGTCAAAGGGAAAGAGACCATAAAGTACGGGACTGGAGGGGGAGAACTGACCAGGAGGAAGAGGTCCTGCAGGTAACTGGACACAGGAGGAGTTAGTGTCCGGGGTTTCACTGAAGGCAGTGTGACCATCATCACGGGGGCACAGGAGACTGCAGATGCTGGAAAGAAAACACACTGCAGGAACCCCAGATTCAACATTCAACATTCAAATTGTTTCATATCATTTCCAGTAGACAAGTGTAAAGGAGAATGAAATAATTGTTACTCTGGGTTCGCAGTAACACAAAAAAAAAACTGAGATAAAGAACACAATAATACAAAAAATACCCAAAATAAGAATAAACGCATAAGATAGTTTCTATACACAGATCAATTGTGTGTCCATAAAGTGACACGAGACACAGGAGTGTGTGTACATAAGGTGACTGTCAGGAAATGATGAAGTAGTGGTGGTGGGGGTGTGGAGACGGGAGGGGTTGATCAGACTTGCTGCTTGGGGAAGGTAACTGTTTTTGAGTCTGGTGGTCCTGGTGTGGTGCTGATGGGAGTGGGACAAACAGTCCATGAGCGGGGGGGGGGCGGTGGTGGGTGTGAGATCATTCATGATGTTACCTGCCCTTTATTGGCACCTTTCTGTGTATATATGAGTTTGATGCTGGGTAGGCTGGTGCCAGCGATGCGTTGGGCAGTTTTGACTACCCGTTGTAAAGGGTTAATGTTGTTATAGCTGAGGGTGGTAATACGGACAAGCTCCCACTACCTATTAAATGCTCCCAATGGCGTGTGCCTCAAATAGCCTCTGACAACCAAGTCCAGCTCCTGGCCTTCACGTGTGGCTCAGCTACTAAACCCAGAGGAACCCTTTCTAATGACAGGAGAAGGGGCATATGTGGGTTACTGACTCTTTAAAACCAGTCGCTTAGGGCAGATGGGGCCCGTCAGCCATTGTTGGCAGCTCATCTAGGAGAGGGAAAACTCTGATCTCAAATCTCCACCCCTTGTGGCTGTACTCACTCATGAGGAAGGCTTCGGGAGTAAACCCCCAAGGTGAAATTCTGGAGCTGGAGTCCATCAGGCAGCTCTACATTAAGTTCAACACTGACTGGCAACTCCTGCGATGCAACTGGTGCCAAACTGTACCAGTCTCTGCCATTCCTTTGGGTTCATCAGATGCTTGGAGAGGGGGAACAAACCCCCTCTAAAAAAAAAATAATGACTCTGCCTCCATAGCTGCCTATGGCAACAAATTCTACAGATTCACCACTCTCTGGCTAAAGAATTTCCTCCTCATCTCTATTCTAAAAGGATGCCCCTCTATTCTGAGGCTGTGTCCTCTGGTCTTAGACTCCCCACCACAGGAAACATCCTCTCCACATCCACTCTATCGAGGCTTTTCACCATTCGATAGGTTTCAATGAGGTCACTCCTCATTCTAATGAATTCTGGTGAATACAGGCCCAGAGACATCAACCACTCTTAATGTGACAAGCCATTCAATCCTGGAATCATTTTCGTGAACCTCCTTTGAACCCTCTCCAGTTTCAGCACATCCTTTCTAAGATAAGGGGCCCAAAACTGCTTCCGATATTCAGAGGAACAAACAGAAGATTCTGTGGATGTGAACAGGACACCCAGATGCTATGTTGCCTCCCAGGTGCCAGAGTCAGGGGCATCACGGATTGCGTCCACAGCTTTATGTAGAGGGAGGGAGAGCAGCCAGACATTTTGATACATATTGGTACCAATGACATCGGAAAGAAAAGCAAAGAGAGAATTTAGACAGCTCGGTAGAAAGCTGAGAAGCAGGACCTCCAGGGTAGTAATCTCTGGATTGCTGCCCGTGCCACGCGGCAGTGATGGTAGAAACGGGATGATTTGGTAGATCAATGTGTGGCTGAGAAGCTGGTGCAGGGGGCAGGGCTTTGGAGATGGGAGGCAAAAGAAAGGCTTTTATTAGCTGCAAACGTGTCCACGACATCTTGGAGACTGAGGGAGGAGCAGTGCCTCCAATCGCCTTTATACAGGAGTCTGTGGGAGGAGCCACAGGAGCAGTCAGCAGAGGGGCATGTCCAGACAGGTATACACATAGTTAACCACAATGGTAAAAAAGCAAAGCAGGTTCCCCATCTCCACGTCACTGATGGAGTCCAAGGGAAGGGCAAACCCGATACAGCCTGGCACCAGTGTCATCACATGGGTTGCCAGAATGAAGTTGTAAACAACATCAAACTGCTTTAAGGACCCCGGCTACAGATTTCTTCCTCAGGGTTTACTCCCGAAGCCTTTCCCATGGGTGGGTACGAATCCTGGATGGTCTGTTGCCTCCCTGATGCCAGTATCCGCAATATCTCGGAACGAGTTCTCAGTATTGTCAAGAGGGAGGGTGAGCAGCCGGATGTCGTGGTCCATGTAGGGACCAATGATGTGGATAGGAAGAGTGAGGATGTCCTGAAAGGTGACTTTAGGGTGTGACGGGGTCCTGAATTAACCCTATGAACTATGCTCTTAAAAAGAAAGAGAGAGGGGGAGGTGTCCAATGCAGAGACCTTGTTATTAAGAGAGAGAGAAGTGAAGAGTGCTTGGAAGATTGATGTTATGGTTTCTCGGCAGTTTGTTTTCATTTCCACAAGGACACTGTCTGCTTGTAAGTTCTGACAGAGAGAGAAGGGCAGAGCAGTTTGATGGACAGCTGGTGTTCAGCATGCTGAAGTAAATACCAGGTCAGCTGCTGGACTCGGACACACACGGTTTTGGAGACTGGATGAGCTTGTTGTGCCCACAGGAAGGTGGGTTTTTGGAGGATCGATTCGGGGAAATCGATCAGTGGCTCTCGCAGTGCAGAAAAGGTGTGATAAAATATATAATATAATATAATATAAAATATATAATCATTGTTAACCAGTTTGATATATCTGCATTTATATCTCTGTATTGTGTAGTTACTAATAAATAGCATTGGTTTGTAGCAGTACCAGACTCCACGGTGATTCCTATTTCTGCTGGTTCTTTAACCCATCACGGGGTACACGACAAGGGAGTTAGGCACCAAGTTAAAGGACAGGACCTCCAGGATAGCAATCTCAGGATTACTACCAGTGCCACGTGCAGGCGGGTTTAGAAATAGTAAGATAGCGCAGATCAACACGTGGCTGAAGACATGGTGCAGGAGGGAGGGCTTCAGATTTATAGATATTGGGAAGTCTTCAAGAGAAGGTGGAACCTGTTCCAGCAGGATGGTTTACATCTGAACTGGAGGGGTACAAATATTCTTGCAGGTAGGTTTGTTAGAGAGGCTCTAGTGGATTTAAAGTAGATATGAGGCGGGAGGGGAACCAGAGTGTAGGAACAAATGTATGGGAGAAGGAAGAAAAAGAAGACAGTAAAGTTCTTTGTACTGTAAGAGATAAACAGAGAGGAAGAGGTGGAGAGTTTCTTAAATGCATTTATTTTAATGCTAGGAGCATTGTAAGAAAGATGGATGAGCTTAGAGCATGGATTGATACCTGGAAATATGATGTTGTAGCTATTAGTGAAACATGGTTGCAGTAGGAGTGTGTTTGGCAACTAAATATTCCTGGATTTCATTGCTCCAGGTGTGATAGAATCAGGGGGACAAGAGGGCATTGCTTGTCAGAGAAATTATTATAGGGGTGCTCTGGCAGGATAAATTAGAGGGCTCGTCTAGGGAGGCTATTTGGGTGGAATTGAGGAATGGGAAAGGTGTAGTAACACTCATAGAGGTGTATTATAGACCACCTAATGGGGAGCAAGAATTGGAGGAGCAAATTTGTAAGGAGATAGCAGATATTTGTAGTAAGCACAAGGTTGTGATTGTGGGAAATTTTAATTTTCCACAGATAGACTGGGAAGCCCAATCTGTAAAAGGGCTGGATTGTTTGGAGTTTGTAAACTGTGCGCAGGATAGTTTTTTGCAGCAACACATAGAGGTACCAACTAGAGAAGGGGCAGTGTTGGATCTCCTGTTAGGGAATGAGATAGGTCAGGTGACGGAGGTATGTGTTGGGGAGCACTTCGGGTCCAGTGATCACAATACCATTAGTTTCAATATAATTATAGAGAAGGATAGGACTGGACCCAGGGTTGAGATTTTTGATTGGAGAAAGGCTAACTTTGAGGAGATGCAAAAGGATTTAGAAGGAGTGGATTGGGACAATTTGTTTTATGGGAAGGATGTAATAGAGAAAAGGAGGTCATTGAAAGGTGAAATTCTGAGGGTACAGAATCTTTATATTCCTGTTAGGTTGAAAGGAAAGGTTAAAAGTTTGAGAGAGCCATGGTTTTCAAGGGATATTGAAAACTTTGTTTGGAAAAAGAGAGATATCTACAATAAATATAGGCAGCATGGAGTAAATGAGGTGCTCGAGGAATATAAAGAATGTAAAAAGAATCTGAAGAAACAAATTAGAAAAGCTAAAAGAAAATACGAGGTTGCTTTGACAATAAGGTGAAAATAAATCCAAAGGGTTTCTATACTTATATTAATAGCAAAAAGATAGTGAGGGATAAAATTGGTCCCTTAGAAAATCAGAGTGGACAGCTAGTGTGAGATTTTGAACAATTTCTTTTCTTTGGTATTCACTAAGGAGAAGGATATTGAATTGTGTAAGGTAAGGGAAACAAGTAGGGGAGTTATGGAAACTATGATGATTAAAGAGGAGGAAGTACTGGTGCTTTTAATGAATATAAAAGTGGATAAATCTCCAGGTCCTGACAGGATGTTTCCCTAGGACCTTCAGGGAGGTTCGTGTAGAAATAGCAGGGGCTCTGACAGAAATATTTCAAATGTCTTTAGAAATGGGGTTGGTGCCGGAGGATTGGCATATTGCTCATGTTGTTCCATTGTTTAAAAAGGATTCTAAGAGTAAACCTAGTAATTATAGGCCTATAAGTTTGATGTCAATGGAGGGTAAATTAATGGAAAGTATTCTTAGAGATGGTATATATAATTTTCTGGATAGACAGGGTCTGATGAGGAACAGTCAACATGAATTTGTGCGTGGAAGGTCATGTTTGACAAATCTTATTGAATTTTTTGAAGAGGTTACTAAGAAAGTTGACGAGGGTAAAGCAGTGGATGTTGTCTACATGGACTTCAGTAAGGCCTTTGACAAGATTCCACACGGAATGTTAGTTAGGAAGGTTCAATCAGTAGGTATTAATATTGAAGTAGTAAAATGGATTCAACGGTGGCTGCATGGGAGTTGTCAGAGAGTAGTGGTGGATAACTGTTTGTCAGGTTGGAGACTGATGACTAGCGGTGTGCCTCAGGGATCTGTACTGGATCTAATGTTGTTTGTCATCTACATTAATGATATGGATGATGGGGTGGTAAATTGGATTAGTAAGTGTGCCGATGATACGAAGATTGGTGGAGGGACAGATAGTGTTGAGGAAACAGGTAGGCTGCAGAAGGACATAGACAGATTAGGAGAATTGGCAAGAAATTGGCAAATGAAAAACAATGTTGGAAAATGTATGGGCGTGGTAAAAGAAATAAATGTGCGGACTATTTTCTAAACAGGGAGAAAATTCAAAAATCTGAGATGCAAAGGGACTTGGGAGTTGTTGTGCAGAACACCCTAAAGGTTAACTTGCAGGTAGAGTCGGTGGTGAGGAAGGCAAATGCAATGTTAGCATTCATTTCAAAAGGTCCAAACTACAAGAGCAGGGATGTGATGCTGAGGCTTTATAAGGCACTGGAGAGGCCTCACCTTGAGTATTATAAATAGTTCTGGGCTCCCTATCTAAGAAAAGATGTGCAGGCATTGGGGACTCTTCAGAGGGTTAACATATGAGGAACATTTGATGACACTGGGCTTGTACTCGCTGGAATTTAGAAGGATTAGGGGGATCTCACTGAAACCTTTCGAATGTTGAAAGCCCTAGACAGAGTAGATGTGGAAAGGATGTTTCCCATGGTGGGGGAGTCTAGGATAAGAGGGCACAGCCTCAGGATAGATGGGTGTCCATCTAAAAGAGAGGTTCAGAGAAATTTCTTCAGCCAGAGGATCATGAATTTGTGTTATTTATAACCACAGACAGCTGTGGTGACCAGGTTGTTGGATGTATTTAAGGCGGTGATTGATGGGTTCTTCATTGGCCATGACATCAAAGATTACTAGGAGAAGGCTGGGTAGTAGTGCTGAAGAGGGAACAAAAAGGATCAACCATGATTGAATGATGGAGCAGACTCAATGGGCAGAATGGCCTAATTCTGTTCCGATGTCTTATGGTCTTATTTTCTAATTGTAGAAACATAGAAACATAGAAAACCTACAGTACAATACAGGCCCTTCAGCCCACAAAGTTGTGCCAAACATGTCCCTACCTTAGAAATTACTAGGCTTACCTATAGCCCTCTATTTTACTAAGCTCCATGTACCTATCTAAAAGCCACTTAAAATACCCTATCATATCTGCCTCCACCACAGTTGTCAGCAGCCCATTCCACACACTCACCACTCTCTGAGCAAAAAACTTAACCCTGACATCTCCACTGTACCTACTCCCCAGCACTTTAAACCTGTGTCCTCTTGTGGCGACCATTTCAGCCCTGGGAAACAGCCTCTGACTATCCACACGATCAATGCCTCTCATCATCTTGTACACCTCTATCAGGTCACCTCTCATCCTCCTTCACTCCAAGGAGAAAAGGCCGAGTTCACTCAACCTATTCTCATAAGGGATGCTCCCCAATCCAGGTAAGAATCTTGTAAATCTCCTCTGCACCGTTTCTATGGTACCCACATCCTTCCTGTAGTGAGGCGACCAGAACTGAGCACAGTACTCCAAGTGGGGTCTGACTAGGGTCCTATATAGCTGCAACATCACCTCTCGGCTCCTAAATTCAATTCCATGATTGATGAAGGCCAATACACCATACGCCTTCTTAACTACAGAGTCAACCTGCACAACTGCTTTGAGCGTCCTATGGACTCACACCCCAAGATCCCTCTGATCCTCCACACTGCCAAGAGTCTTACCATTAATACTATATTCCGCCATCATATTTGACCTCCCAAAATGAACCACTTCACACTTATCTGGGTTGAACTCTATCTGCCACTTCTCAGCCCAGTTTTGCATCCTATCAATGTCCCACTGTAACATTTGACAGCCCTCCACATTATCCACAACACCTCCAACCTTTGTGTCATCAGCAAATTTACTAACCCATCCCTCCACTTCCTCATCCAGGTCATTTATAAAAATCACGAAGAGTAAGGGTCCCAGAACAAATCCCTGAGGCACTCCACTGGCCACTGACCTCTATGCAGAATATGACCCGTCTACAACCACTCTTTGCCTTCCGTGGGCAAGCCAGTTCTGGATCCACAAAGCAATGTTCCCTTGCATCCCATGCCTCCTTACTTTCTCAATAAGCCTTGCATGGTGTATCTTATCAAATGCCTTGCTGAAATCCATATACACTACATCTACTTCACTTCCTTCATCGATGCGTTTAGTCTCATCCTCACAAAATTCAATCAGGCTTGTAACGCACAACCTTCCTTTGATAAAGCCTTTCTGACTATTCCTAATCATATTATGCCTTTCCAAATGTTCATAAATACTGCCTCTCACGATCTTCTCCATCAAATTACCAACCACTGAACCAAGACTCACTGGTCTATAATTTCCTGTGCTATCTCTGTTCGCTTTCTTGAATAAAGTAACTACATCCGCAACCCTCCAATCCTCCAGAACCTCTCTCATCCTCATTTATGATGCAAAGATCATCACCAGAGGCTCAGCAATCGCCTCCCTTGCCTCCCACAGTAGCCTGGGGTACATTTCGTCCGGTCCCAGCGACTTATCCAACCTGATGCTTTCCAAAAGCTCCAGCACATCCTCTTTCTTAATATCTACATGCTTAAGCTTTTCAGTCTGCTGCAAGTCATCACTACAATCACTAAGATCCTTTTCCATAGTAAACACTGAAGTATTCATTAAGTATCTCTACTATTTCATCTGGATCCATACACAATTCCCCACTGTCACACTTGATAGGTCCTTTTCTTTCACGTCTTATCCTCTTGCTCTTCACATACTTGTAGAATGCCTTGGGGTTTTCCTTAATCCTGCCCACCAAAGCCTTCTCATGGCCCCTTCTGGCTCTCCTAATTTCCTTCTTAAGCTCCTTCCTAGTAGCCTTATAATCTTCTAGATCTCTAACATTACTTAGCCCTCTGAACCTTTTGTAAGCTTTTCTTTTCTTCTTGACTAGATTTATTACAGCCTTTGTACACCACGGGTCCTGTACCCTACCATAACTTCCTTGTCACAAGGAAAGTTATCAAGAAAGGCATTGCTCTATTATATGCCTTTTCTTTGGCTTTCATGTTGGCTTTGAGTTCCCTTGTTGGCCATGGTTGTGTCATCTTTCCTGGAGAATACTTCTTCCTCTTTGGATGGATATATCCTGAGTCTTCTGTGTTGCTTGCAGAAATAGCAGCCATTGCTGCTCTGCCATCATCCCTGCCAGTGTCCTTTCCGATCAAATCTGACCATCTCCTTACTCATGCCTCTGTAATTCCCTTTGCTCCACTGGAATTCTAATACATCTGGCTTCCACCTCTTTTTCTTAAATTTCAGGGTGAATTTGATTATATTATGATCACTTGCACCTAAGGGTTCTTTTACCTTAAGCACTCAATCAATTCTGGTTCATTGCACAATACCTAATCCAGAATAGTTGATCCTCTGATGGGCTCAGCCACAAGCTGATGTAAAAAGCCATCTCTTAGGCACCCTGGAAATTCCTCCTCCTGGAATCCAGCACCAACCTGATTTTCTCACTCTATTAGCATATTAAATTCCTTCATAACTATTGTAACTTTGCCCTTTTGGCGTTCATTTTCTATCTCCCAGTGTAATTTGTAGGCCACATCCTTACCTCTGTTTGAGCGTCTGTATACAACTCCCATCAGGGCTTTTTGACCCTTACAGTTCCTTAGTTCTATCCACAATGATTCAACACCTTCCGATCCTCTGTCACCTCTTTCTAATGGTTTTATTTCACTGTTTACAACAAAGCAATGCTGCCCACTCTGCGTTGGCCTCGTGACCGCGGAGGTTTCCTCCAGTTTCCTCCCACAGTCCAAAGACGCACATTTAGTAGGTTAATTGGTCACTGTTGAGGGCTGCTGCTTCCTGTTGGAACAAGTGGACGAGGGGGAAGGGTTGATGCTTTGTTGCTGCTTCAGAGTAGAGGGGGTGGGGGGCTTTGGGGGGGCTAACATTTTACAGAATTTCCTTCTTTTGTTTTTTTCATGGATGTCTGTGAAGAGTAAGAATACTGTAAACTCTTACTGTCTCTCTTCTGATTTTCAGTTCCCTTCTGATTATTTGTAATCAGCCTGGTTTTTATTGGTATTTTTGTTATTTGCAAGTCACAAGCTAGACAACTCATTTGCTCATTAACTTTGTCTACAGGTCCTTTCAAGTCCTACCTGATCGATCTCTTCCTTAGAGGTTCAAAGTTCAAAGTGAATTTATTGTCAAAGTACGAATATGTGGCTATACGCTACCCTGAGATTCATTTTCTTCCAGGCATTCACTGTAGAACAAAGAAATCAATAGAATCAATAAAAAACTACACACAAACAAAGACGGACATACAACCAATATGCAAAAAAAGGGAAACCGGGCAAAAAAAAGAGGTAAGTAATACTGAGAACATGAGTTACAGAATCCCTGAAAGTGAGTCCGTAGGTTGTCGAATCAGTTCAGAGTTGAGGTGAGTGAAGCATTCCACTCTGGTTCAGGAGCCTGATTGTTGAGAGGTCATAACTGTCCCTGAACCTGGTGGTGTGGGTCCTGAAGCTCCTGTACCTCTTGCCTGATGGCAGCAGTGAGAGGTGAGCATGGTCTGGATGACGGGGGTCCTTGAAGATGGAAGCTGCTTTCTTGTGGCAGCGCTCCTTGTAGATGTGTTCAATGGTGGGGAGGGCACCTCCTGTGATGGACTGGGCCGTACCCCCCTCTCTTTGTAGGATTTTTTGTTCTTGGGCATTGGGGTTTCCATACCAGGTCATGATGTGACCAGTCCACATACTCTCCTCTGTGAATTACAGAAGTTAGTCACACCAGAGATCACACGTTCATCTTACAATATTGGTTACAATAGTGACAACCAAAAAGAGGAACTTAGATGGTGTGAGAGAATGACTTCTTTGAGCTTGTCTGCAAAAGAGCTCAAATTCCAGTCTCTTTTTTCCCTTTACAAGGGTGAAGGAGTCCTGTCGGAGTCCATGATCTCTGACTGCACTCAAACTGCAGTTCTTCACGGCAGTGGGTTCCAGCTCCCAGAGCTTGCTGACTGTCCATTTTTGATATCTCCAGGAGTGGCCTGGAAGATGTGTATCTTTGGGCTGTGGTCTTGCACAGCTCCTGTGGACTGGGTTCCTTGGCAGTGCCACCAACTGAACCGTTGCAAAAGATTGAAACATTGAGTCAGGGGTGTGGCTGGCGAAGGCCTCTGCAATGCACTTTCCCTCTCTCTCTCTCTCTCTCTCTCTCTCTCTCTCTCTCTCTCTCTCTCTCTCTCTCTCTCTCTCTCTCTCTCTCTCTCTCTGGGAGAGAGTCTGCTGGTTCTCAAGTTGGGTGAGCTCGAATAAGCATTGTTTCAAATCATAATGTTGAAACATCTATCTGTTGTTCTCCCCTCTTGCAGTGCTAGATCTCCCCTTGTTAGTGAGAGAGAGAGAGAGAGAGAGAGAGAGAGAGAGAGAGGAGAGAGAGAGAGGAGAGAGAGAGAGAGAGAGAGAGAGAGAGAGAGAGAGACTGTAGCATGTGGAATTGTTGGGTGAACAGTGTTTTTTGTTGGACTGCAGATCATGGTCTCTCTGGGGATTTGCTATTGTTTCCTTGGTGAGTGATGGAGGATCTGATGATTCCTGCTGTAACAAGTGGGGACGGGGAGGGGGGGAGGGTTGATGCTTTGCATCTGTTTCTGTGTGGGACAGGGGAGAGGCAGCTTTGAGGTTTTAACGTTTTTCATTCATTCTTTGGGTGAACAAATATATGCAAACAAGGAAGCTACAAAATCTTTATATTCAGGTCATTAATTAGTGTTCACCAATCTTTAGCAATTATACCACCACTGTCATTTAAGTGGCCTCGAGGCTGTTCAAGGGGCTTCCCCACCGGACTCAGCCCTCCAATTGCGGTACTGAATATCCCACTTCTCTGGGTGACCAACAAGTTTTGGGCAGATCAAAGTGTCAGGCTCACTCACATTGACAACCCCAGCCTGCACATTCAGGCACCTCACATCTCCACCCAGCCAGTAGGATTCACTTGCCGATCATTCCAGAATCATCACTGGCAGCCTATTTCAACCCAGCTCTCATCCACACTCCTTGTTCACTCATCAAACAAGCTGACCTCAAATAGTTGCTCCCAGTCCTCACTCTCCCTGCCTAAAGTTTACCTTGTTGCCTGTTGTGTTCAGTTTCAGTCTCACTTGTTTTGTGCCCCCACCCCCGTGGCTTGTTATTTTACAGTCTATTATTAAAGTTATTGTTCACAGCTGAATCATCAAGAAGTCCCCACAATCAGAAACACCCTCTCCATGTCCAACCTATCTAAGCCTCTCAGTATTGCATAGGTTTCAATGAGATTCCCTGCACCCCCCCCAGCATTCATCTAAACTGCAGTGAGTACAAGACCAGAGTTATCAAACACCATCGACAGCACCCTGTCTGGGTGCATCTCGGCTCGATGTGGTACATCTCTGTCTGTGACACAAGAAACACTTTATTTCGAAGAAAATCTGACAGATAAAGCCAATCTGTAACATAATCCTGCCCAAGTCACTGATAGTTCTGTGTTGTTCTTCCTACTGCAATGAAAGAGGAGATATTTCCAGCTACTTCCTCATTTACCACATCCCAAAAAGGCAAGTTCAGTCTTTTCAGCTGTGAAACTAATTGGGCATTATCATTATCTTCCCTCAGACCAAACCCAGTCTGTCCGATCTCTCCTCAGACCAAACCCAGTCTGTCCGATCACCCTCAGACCAAACCCAGTCCGTCTGATGTCCCTCAGACCAAACCCAGTCTGTCCGATTTCCTCTCAGGCCAAACCCAGTCTGTCCGATCTCCCCTCAGACCAAACCCAGTCTGTCCGATGTCCCTCAGACCAAACCCAGTCTGTCCGATCTCCCCTCAGACCAAACCCAGTCTGTCCGATCTCCCTCAGACCAAACCCAGTCTATCCGATCTCCCCTCAGACCAAACCCAGTCTGTCCGATCTCCCCTCAGACCAAACCCAGACTGTCCGATCTCCCCTCAGACCAAACCCGGTCTCTGGGATCTCTCCACAGTCTCGCATCAGTACAACCTCACTCTCCGATCACACCTCAGTCACTCCAGAAAACAAAGCCAGTCTCTCTCTGATCTCCCCTCAGACCAAACCCAGACTGTCCGATCTCCCCACAGACCAAACCCAGTCCCAAGGGGGGAGCATGAATATAGAGATAGTGATTGGCATGATTTAGCTGGAGAAGCTACTAGGTACAGTTACGATAATTACAAAACACCATTTCCCGAGGAACTCCCACCGACACCTTCCCAACGGGAGCCGGTTCTACTGTCTGCACGATTGGCGCCCTTCGTTACTATCAGAGAGGAGGGAGCAGGACAGCAAATCAAACTCAGACTGTAACATGCACCACACTGTTCGGTGTACAGCAACTTAAAGATATTGCTAAGGTTATCAGGACACGTGTGCTCAGAGACGATACTCAAGAGCTTTTCCAAGCAACTAGCCATCAGAGAGAACTTCAAGGAAAGGAGATTGATTATAATGTGTCCCATCCAAATATGCACTCGGCTTTGCCGGATCTACAATGAGATGGTGGGGAACTGAAGAACGCAATATTGACTGCTATGGGTGTTAACAAAGGGGACCCAGTCGACGCACTAGACAGATTTTACCGGAGGAGAGGGGAACATCCCACTGCATTTGCATCCCATTTATGGACTGTGTTCCAAGGAGTGTAGGAACAGCAGTAGAGTGCGGCCATTTAGATGGTTGTGGATACTGGCATCTCACTATACCATTCAATCTAAAAAGTCACTGGAAATATTTGAATCTTCTGAACCCACACATACTGAGGCATGGTCACTGAGGAAAATGTGTACAGTGAGTGAAAAGGAGATCAAAGACCATCTAAACTCCCTAATGGGAAGGTGATGCCTGTTAAAAGTCAAGCACCTGCCTAGAGAAATGAGGATAGGAGACCCACCCCGAGGGCTTCCCTGCCACCCTATCAAGGGGCAAGGAAGGGCAGAGGAAATGGAACAGGGCCAGGAACAGGGAGAACTGAAGGTGAAATAATCAAATGCTATCCCCCTCCTACCCCTCCTCACAGCCTCCCACCCTGCTCTCATGACTACACCCCTCCCTCACCTGAAACCACCACGGTGGGCTTCACAGCTGAACAGGTGAGAAGACAGCTGAATCGTCTCCATCCAAGCAAGGCTGCAGGCCCGGATGGTGTCAGCCCCAGGGTGCTCAAAGCCTGTGCCCCCAGCTATGTGGAGTACTTCACCATGTCTTCAACCTGAGCCCGAGTCTCCAGAGGGTTCCTGTGCTGTGGAAGACGTCCTGCCTCGTCCCTGTACCGAAGATGCCGCGCCCCAGTGGCTCCAATGACTACAGACCGGTGGCATTGACCTCCCACATCATGAAGACCCTGGAGAGATTTGTTCTAGAGCAGCTCTGGTCTACTTAGACCCCCTCCAGTTTGCCTACCAGCCCCAACTAGGAGTTGAGGATGCCATCGTCTACCTGCTGAACCGTGTCTACGCCCACCTGGACAAGCCGGCGAGCACTGTGAGGGTCATGTTTTTTGACTTCTCCAGTGCGTTCAACACCATCCGCACTGCTCTGCTGGGTGAGAAGCTGACAGTGATGCAGGTGGATGCTTCCCTGGTGTCATGGATTATTGATTACCTGACTGGCAGACCACAGTACGTGCGCTTGCAACACTGTGTGTCAGAGAGAGTGGTCAGCAGCACTGGGGCTCCACAGGGGACTGTGCTGTCTCCCTTTCTCTTCACCATCTACACCTTGGACTTCAACTACTGCACAGAGTCTTGCCATCTTCAGAAGTTTTCTGATGACTCTGCCATAGTTGGATGCATCAGCAAGGGAGATGAGGCTGAGTACAGGGCTATGGTGGGAAACTTTGTCACATGGTGCGAGCAGAATCATCTGCAGCTTAATGTGAAAAAGACTAAGGATCTGGTGGTGGACCTGAGGAGGGCTAAGGCACCGGTGACCCTGTTTCCATCCAAGGGGTCAGTGTGGACATAGTGGAGGATTACAAATACCTGGGGATACGAATGGACAATAAACAGGACTGTTCAAAGAACACTGAGGCTGTCTACAAGAAGTGTCAGAGCCGTCTCTATTTCCTGAGGAGACTGATGTCCTTTAACATCTGCTGGATGATGCTGAGGATGTTCTATGAGGCTGTGGTGGCCAGTGCTATCATGTTTGCTGTTGTGTGCTGGGGCAGCAGGCTGAGGGTAGCAGACACCAACAGAATCAACAAACTCATTCGTAAGGCCAGTGATGTTGTGGGGGTGGAACTGGGCTCTCTGACGGTGGTGTCTGAAAAGAGGATGCTGTCCAAGTTGCATGCCATCTTGGACAATGACTCCCATCCACTCCATAATGTATTGGTTAGGCACAAGAGTACATTCAGCCAGAGACTCATTCCACTGAGATGCAACACTGAGCGTCATAGGAATTCATTCCTGCCTGTGGCTATCAAACTTTACAACTCCTCCCTCGGACTGTCAGACACCCTGAGCATTTAGGCAGGTCCTGGACTTAATTCCACTTGGCATGATTAACTTATTTTTATTTCATTATTTATGGTTTTATATTGCTATATTTCTTCACTGTTCCTGGTTGGTGCTGCTGTAACAAAACCCAATTTTCCTCGGGATCAATAAAGTATGTCTGTCTGTCTGTCTCGCTGTAACTGTGGGAGAGAGAGTGTCCAAACCTGAGACAGGAAAGAGCAGAACAATGCAGTTTGTCTTTGGAGGGGCCAGAAAGACGGAGCCCACAAAATAACATGGTGGAGACACCACCATCCAGGGAATTGTACCCTGAGCCTGAATGATGGTGTCAGGCCTCACCAACATGGGTGTGACACAAGGTGGGATGAAACCGGAAGACCTCGAGTGATTGGTAGGGTCGGAGGCCGCCCTGTCACCTTTTTATGGGACACTGGAGGATCCCGAACCACCGTCAACACCACTAATGTAAATAGTGTAAATTGGGAGCTACAAGGTAGAGTTATCCTCATTGGATTCTCAAATATCCACAAGTGGGACGTGTGAGTGTGCCATTGGAATTAAGGATAGGAGACATAGCATCGAAACATTCAACAGTGCTGAATTCATCAGTCACACATTCATCGAAATAAAGAGCTTCCTGTGTCACAGACAGAGATGTACCACATCGAGCTGAGATGCACCCAGACAGGGGGCTGTCTATGGTGTTTGATAACGTTGGTCTTGTACTCACTGCAGTTTAGAAGAATGTTGGGGGTTGCAGCGGATCTCACTGAAACCCGTACAATACTGAGAGACCTGGAGAGAATGTTTCCAATTGTGGGGAAGTCTTGGAACTGAGGGCACAGCCTCAGTATAGAAAGACGGCAATTTAGAACAGAGATGAGGAGGAATTTCTTTAGCCAGGGAGTGCTGAATCTGTGGAATTCATTTCCACAGGCAGCTGTGGAGGCCAAATTATTGGGAATATTTAAAGCAGAGCTTGATAGGTTCCTGATTAGTCAGGGAGTTAAAGGTTGTGGGGAGAAGGGAGGAGAATGGGGTTGAGATGGAAAATAATTCAGATATGATGGAATAGTGGCACTGACTTGATGGGCTGAATTGCTTAATTCTGTTCCTAAGTCTTATGGTGCTGTAAAAAAAATTATTCTTGTAAATGGTTCGTGAAATAAATTTTTAGAATCGCATTTCTGAGGTCACCCAGCTGTGGATTTGCTGAGAGGATGTGGAGAAGATGCAAGAGCCCGTGTTACATTTCATTCCCAGCAGCTGTGTAACAGTGGACTGACTCTCTGATGTACGGGTGTACCCCGGCAGACTACAAGTCTGCTGGAAGATCATCAACTCAGTGACGGACGTACTTTGTGTCAGGGAATGTCGAGGAGGCTTATCCCCAAAGCAGAGCAGCAGAGACGATACAGCCGTGAGCAATAAGTTTAATAACAGACTGTACAATAACAATCCACAGGGGGCCATAAAACAAGAGAAACAGAAATTGAACACAACAGGGGGGTTGTTTCAGCTAATGGCAGGCCCCTCCCATCTGCTGCTTTATTACAATATATATCTGAAGAGGCAAAGGGAAAATAATATGGAGTCATGAAGGGAAGTCCCACTCTAAATCATCTCCTGAGGGAAATAGAAAGGCTGATGAATTGGCGAAGCAAGGTGCTTTCATTGGGCAGAAATGGCAGCTACAGGTTGGGAGTCTGGAAGGCAGAAGGGAAAACAGATTAAGATTATGGATTTAACAGAGGACTCCACAAGGGTTGACCAGAAGGGACATTAGAGGATTAGAGGAGTTAGGATTAGATTTTCCTTGTGCCTTGATGATAATAAGGAATACAGTGGCGTCTTCAACTGGTTATATCCCATGTAAACTCATGACCGGAAGGGATATGAAAGGAGGAGTTGTTAGGATGAGATTTGTCAGAACCCGATATCAATGGGTTTGTGTCAGAAAAGTGGTACAACAATTGGTAGAGACAGTGAAAGAGGTCAGTTATGTGGCAGCCTACCAAATAGGAAAGAAGAAGCAACAGAGTAAATTCGGCTCTGACTCAAAAGTCAGTCCCATGGAATTAAACCCAGGACAAAGAGTGATGACTAGAATACACCAACCCACTCATTGTTAAATCCAAAGTTTGCAGGGCCCTGTGAAATTATAGACAAATCAAACCCTTCAGTGCACAGCGCTGACTCCTCATGATAAAAGTGGGTGGTACCGTATCAACCAGCTGAAATTGGTGGGGGAGAAACAGGAATGTTATCACCATCAGCACATAACAATTGATGTACATGGTAGTCCTGATTTGGGGGACTCGAGGATGGAACAACTGTTCCAAGAAGATGGGAACCTGCCCACTCAAGGAGGTGATTTTTATTTTCCACATCCTGAGAACCAGGGGAGTTTTGTCAAAAAAATCAAAGGGAAAGGAAGATATGCCAGTGTTTGTCTCTCCTATCCCAAAACAAAATTGGATGTGGAAAAATGGGTGCCTTGAATCCAAAGACAACTGGGAGTCTGGACTGGTTTGTCTAGAAAAACAAGTAGAAAATATGCACAAAATAATTTAAATATTATGAATATTTAAATATTACAGTTTTTGTCAGTGGCCAGGCCCTTTCCAGGTTTTCAAAACTATTAGAAAAATCACTACTCCATACCCACAAGTGATGGAAACTACACCAGAGCCTAAATGTAGTGAGACCCAGCGTAACACAATTGGGACAGGCTTAGTGTTAGGAGATACAGGGGAATTTGACACTTTGGTACCAGGGTACGAGCACTCGTAGATAATTTTTAATCTAACTGAAATAATGGTGCCTGAATAGTGCTCACCTACAACAAAACAATTATTTACTCACCCTTATGAGAGACAACTAAGCAGAGCGAGGTTAGGTCAGTCAAAAACAGTAGGAAAAGAGGACTACTGGAATTAGTGGGAGTAGGTTATGCATCAGGGGCAGCAACAGTCAACAGCCTCGATATAGCAGAATTAGAAAACCAGACACGGTCCCTCCAGCAGAAAATAAGCGATATTACTGGAGAGAATTACAGAGATCGGGTACAAACTAATCAGATTGGTTGAGATGCATCCAGGTAACCCTGATACTGGTAAGTTTCTGTAGCCCCTTCATGATACAACAAATCCGATTACTGACCACGTAGATCTCACGTCTAAGGAAATGCAGAAAACTGAGATCCGTGCTACGTATGCTAGTTGGTTGCTCACCATGACTGGCACTAATTTGTTGCAACTTGATTCACATCATGGAGCAAACTGGGTCTCAGATGAGCATCTAAAAGAATGGGTTGGAGAAAGGGTGCCATTGTATCATATCAGAAGCCTTACGGTAACCAACAGAGAACTCGGTACCCGTGATGATGGTAAAGGAAGGTTTGCTTATGTCAGAGCGGTTTTCCATATTTTCCCAACATGGAAATAAATCAATCTACACTTTGAAAAAATGTTCACAATGTTGGAAATTATCATCAGAATACATAGATATCCTGAAGTAACCCACTGATATATGCTACTGTTATGAATGGTACTGGGAAAGGGAGCGATTTATCAAGATGCTATCAAGGGGGAGACAACTGGTCTTGTCCAGAAGGAATGACAAAGCAGAAGCTCAAAAACTGTACTTATGAAAATTATTCATTGTCTACTTTGCCTGTGAATAACTAGGCTTTCTTACAATATGCATTGGTGGGACAGACGTATTACATAGCAACAGGGGCCACAAGTTATACCAAGGGATGGAAACAATGCCCTTTGGAAAGTCACAATATCACGAGAGGGAATGTGACTTTAGACCTGGCCATTGGAGGATGAACTTTGCCTCAGCCAGGGGGAGAACTTCAAGACTCGATGCACAGATACAGATCAATATCTGTGGGACTGTGTTGTTACTGAGTTGCCACCAATTCCTCACTTGACTGCAGACTGGACACATGTTGTGGCAGAGGAAACGGAGATAATCCATCGATGGACTAAACACACTGAAGTAATTAAAACACACGCTGGAGAAGCAAATGAAATATTGAGTCACCAGGCTTTTGGAGCAAGTTTTGGAATTGGAGGACAAATGTTCAAATACATCCATGGGTAAGAATAGTATCACATACCGCTGCAATACTAACTTTATGCCCCCGATGTATACCAACTGAGAAGATGCAATAATGGAAAAAAAATTGAGGATAAGGTTTCCATGAAAAAGCAGAGACGATTGTCAGTATAAAGAGGGTGAAGTTGGTTAGTAAGTGTTAATATTATTTATAGAATGTAAGCATTACACACCTATTCACCCATCAGAACAGACCCTGTCCGACCAATCTTTCCTCAGAAAAAATAGTGTCTGCGATCTACACTCAGAACACACCCCGTCCCTCCAGTCTCCCATCAGAACAAATCCAGTATTAAATCAATTCCTTCAGCGGTTTGATCGGGGCATGACTGCGCAAGCGCGTGGACGTCAGCCAGTGAGAACAGCGGGAAGAGTTTAAAAGGAGACAGCTTTACAGAGCAGGCACTATAGTAGAGGGAAACAGACGAGGAAGGCTTTGGCTCAACAGGGCTTCGGCAGTAATGGGTCGAGGCCAGGTAGGTATCTGTGTAGAATACAGACAGGAAGAATGTGCGTGAAGCCGGTGTTCTGTTCTCGGTGTCAGATGTGGGAGTTCCTGGAGACTCCCAGCCTCTTGGACGGCCACATCTGCACCAGGTGTGTCGAGCTGCAGCTTCTTAGGGACCGTGTTAGGGAACTGGAGCTGCAGCTCGATGACCTTCGTGTGGTCAGGGAGAGCAAGGAGGTGATAGAGAGGAGCTATAGGCAGGTAGTTACACTGGGGCCTCCGGAGTTATGTAAGTGGGGAACAGTCAGGAGAGGGAAGGGCAAGAGTCAGATGCTGGACAATACCCCTGTGGCTGTCCCCCTTAACAGTAAGTACTCCTGTTTGAGTACAGTTGGGAGGAACAGCCTAGCAGGGGGAAACAACAGTGGTCGCGTCTCTGGCACAGAGTCTGGCCCTGTGTCTCAGAAGGGTAGGGAAAGGAAGAGGATGGCAGCAGTGATTGGGGACGCCATAGTTAGGGGGTCAGATAGGCGATTCTGTGGATGCAGGAAAGAAACGCGGATGGTAGTTTGCCTCGATGGTGCCAGGATCCAGGATGTTTCTGATCGCGTCCACGTTATCCTGAAGTGGGAAGGTGACAGCCAGAGGTCGTGGTACATATTGATACCAATGACACTGGTAGGAAAAGGGAGGAGGTCCTGAAAGCGGACTACAGGGAGTTAGGAAGGAAGTTGAGAAGCAGGACCACATCTCGGGATTACTGCCTGTGCCATGTGACAGTGAATGAGGTGGAGGATAAATGCGCGGCTGAGGGATTGGAGCAGAGGGCAGGGATTCAGATTTCTGGATCATTGGGACCTCTTTTGGGGCAGGTGTGACCTGTACAAAAAGGTCGGGTTGCATTAAATCTGTGTGGGGAGTGGGTGTTGGGTTTGGTGCTGTCAGCACTGTATTTTTTGAGAGGGAGGGGGTTGGGGTCTTGGGGCTTTTGATCTTCTGACGATCGTCTTCCAGGTGGGCGATCTGTTGGCTTTTGTGCAAGGGAGGGAGGTAAGGGGTTGAGGTTGTGAGATTTTTCTATTTCCGTTTTGTGTGGGGGGTATTGAATCCCATGGTTGTTCTGGATACCATGGTTATCTGGAGAAGATGAATATCAGAGTTGTATTCTACATGCAAACTTTGACAATAAAATGAACCTTTGATCCTTTCCCCATAGACGCTGCCCGACCTGCTGAGTTCCTCCAGTATTTTGTGTGTGTTGCTCTGGATTTCCAGCAACGGCAGATTTTCTCCTGTTTATGACCATGATTGTTCTTGGCAATTTTTCTACAAAAGTGGTTTCCATCACCTTCTTCTGAGCAGTGTCTGTACAGGACGGGTGAGCCCAGCCATTATCAATACTCATCAGAGATTGTCTGCCTGGTGTCAGTGGTCGCATAACCAGAATTTGTGATCTGCACCAGCTGCTTGTACGACCATCCACCACCTGATCCCATGGATTCACGTGACCCTGATCGGGGGCGAAGCAGGGGCTACACCTCACCCAAGGGCAAAGTGAAGACTAGTGGAGGGTAGGAGTGTCTTACACCTCCTTTGGTAAAAACATATCTTCACCCTGACACCCCATTATACATTGCAATACATATTAATTAAAAGCTGTAAATTTCAATAAGAAATATATACCTACATGTATAATTTTAAATTAAATAAATATCACAAAAAGAAAGGAAAAAAAGGAAACAAAATGAACTGGTCCTCACTTTTCTGATTGTCCATTCAGAAATTTGACGGCAGAAAGGAAGAAACTCTTCCTGAAACGTTGAGTGTGTGTCTTCTCTGGGAAGCTTCCTGATCCTCCGTTAGAACTTCACTCATTCCTCCCAGGCTCAGACAAGGCCCTGGAGGAACGCTGTTTTGTTTTGCTGTATGTACGTGTGGCTGATTGACAATTAAACTTGAACTTGAATGTGGCGACGGGTTCTTTTCCGGGTCTGATCTACAGTCAGATCTCACTCGGAGACAGACAGATAAACCCGGGGGTGGGGTTGATTAGAGAATGGATAATGGTAGCAGGCTTCACTTGCTGCCCCTAAAACCCACCCCGTCCCCTCCAGAATGTGTCAATGGTCTCTTACCTGCAGTCGGATCTCACTCTGGATCACATGGTTAAATGGGGGTTTGACGTAGGATGAGTAATCATGCTTCCCTTTCCCGAACTCAGCCAGATGCAGGTGGCTGTGACTGTCTCCCTCACTCAGCTGCTTTATCCTGATCAAGATGTTTCCCCCCTCTGGGTTCCTGACGAGCTTGTACCGAGTCACTCCGTTTTCCGCTGCCCACGATCCATTTCGATAATGCCTGAAGGTGACGATGTGTCGGTAGGGATCCTTCCTCATCCACGTCACCGTGTGCGCGGTGAGGCTCTGCCGAGGCCGTGTGAACACACAGGGTAACGTGGCCGAAGCTCCCTCGTTTCCAGTCATCACAGAGACACTCTCGCCGGGAGCTGAGAGAAGGACAGGCGATCTTCCATGAGTTATATATACACATTCCTTATGGACTGTTTGTCCAACTCCCATCTTTAATTTTTTACCATCCATCCTTTCCTGGGTCCCTTTAATCCGGTTCCCACTCCCCTACCAAGTTAGTTTAAACCCTCCCCAACAGCTCTAACAAACCTGCCCATGAGAATATTGGTCCCGTTCGGGTTCAGGTGAACTCATCAATTTTATGCAGGTCCTGCCTTCCCCCAGAGGAGATCCCAATGACCCCAGAACCTCAAGTCCTGCCCCCTGCGCCCGCTTCTCAGCCACACATTAATTTGCCAAAACATCCTGTTTCTACCCTCAGTGGCCATGGCACAGGAAGCAATCCTGAAATTATTACCCTGGATGTCCTGCTTCTCAGCTTCTACCTAGCTCTCTAAATTCCCTTTTCAGGACAACTTTGCATTTTGTTCCTATGCCATTGGTACCAATATGTACCAAGACATCTGGCTGCTCTCCCTCCCCCTCCAAAATGTTGCAGACACAATCCGAGATGTCCCTGACCCTGGCACCTGGGAGACAACGTACCATTGGATCCCACAACCAAAATATACCTTTCCCTCTCCCCACCCCACCCCCACTATCCAAAGGGATCAATCCCTACATGACTCCATTGTTCATTCATCCATCCCCACGATCTCCCTCCTGACACTTATCCTTACAAGCAGAAGCAGTGTTACACCTGTCCCTACACTTCCTCCCTCACTACCATTCAGGGCCCTAAACAGTCCTTCCAGGTGAGGCGACTGTGAGTCTGTTGGGGTGATATACTGTGTTTGCTGCTCCTGATGTGGCCCCCTACATAACCTGACGTAGATTGGGAGTCCGCTTTGCCGAGCACCTATGCTCCATCTGCCAGAAAAAGCAGGATCTCGCAGTGGCCACCTATTTTAATTCCACTGTGTCCATCCATGGCCTCCTCCACTATTGCAATGAGACCACACCTAGATTGGAGGAACAACACCTTATATTCTGGTTGTGTAGCCCCCAAGCTGATGGCATGAACATTCTGGAGTGGCTCCCACCTACCCCCTCCTTCACTATTACCCATCCCCTTTTCCCTGCCTCACCTCATCTCCTTGCCCGCCCATTGCCTCCCTTTGATGTTTCACGTTCTTGGATCATTGGGATCTCTTCTGGGGGAGGTATGACCTGTTCAAAAGAGACGGGGTGCACAGGAAAGAGGAAGAAGAGGACAGCAGTAGTGATAGGGGACTCATTAGTCAGGGGAACAGGTGAACATTCTGTGGATGTGAACGGGATGCCTGAATGGTACGTTGTCTCCCAGGTGCCAGGGTCAGGGACATCTCGGATTGTGTCCGCAACATTTTGGAGGGGGAGGGACAGCAGCCAGATGTCTTGGTACATATTGGTACCAATGGCATAGGAACAAAATGTGAAGAGGAGGTCCTGAAAAGAAAATTTAGAGAGCTAGGTTAGAAATCTGGATTTCTGGATTAAATCTGGATATAATTTCTGGATTGCTGTCTGTGCCATGCGCCAGTGAGAGTAGAAACAGAATGTTTTGGCAGATTAATGTGTGGCTGAGATGCTGGTGCAGCAGGGCAGGACTGAGGTTCCTGGATCATTGGGATCTGGGGGAGGTATGACCTGCATAAAAGTGATGAGTGCACCTGAACCCAAATGGGACCAATATTCTCATGGGTGGGTTTGCTACAGCTGTTGAGGAGGGTTTAAGGTAATCTGGCATTGGGGTGGGAACTGGAGTGAAGTGGCTCAGGAAAGGAGGGATGGTAAAAAAGCAAAGATAGAATTCAGTCAGGCTGTCAGGAAGGACAGGCAGATGATAGGGTGTAATTGTAGACCAGCAGAGAAAGTATTGGTGCATTTAGGTTGCAGAAACCAAAATAGTAAATATGATACTCAAAGTGTTATATCTCAATGCACAGAGTATAAGAAATAAGGTGGATGATCATGTTGCACTATTACAGATTGTCAGGATTGATGTTGTGGTCATCACTGATTCATGGCTGAAGGATGGTTGTAGTTGGGAGCCAAATGACCAAGACTACACATTGTATCAGAGGGATAGGAAGGTAGGCAGAGGGGGTGGTGTGGCTCTGCTGGTAAAGAATGCATCAAATCAGTAGAAAGATATGAAATCGGATCAGAAGAATTTGAATCCTTGTGGGTTGAGTTAAGAAACTGCAAGGGTAAAAGGACCCTGATGGTACTTATATACAAGTCTCCCAACAGTAGCTTGGATGTGGACAACAGATTACAATGGGAAATAGAAAGAGTATGTCAAAACAGCAATGTTATGTGTATCATGGGAGATTTCAACTTGCAGGTCAATTGGAAAATCAGGTTGGTCATGGATCTCAAGAAAGTGAGTTTGTTGAACACCTAAGAGATGGCTTTTTAGATCAGTTTGTCATTCAGCCTAATAGGGGATCAGTTATACTGAACTTGATGTTTTGTAATGAACTGGAGGTGATAAGGGCGTTTAAGGTAAAAGAACCCCTCGGAGACAGTAATTACAATATCATTAAGGTCAACTTGACATTTGATAGGGAGAAAGTAAAGTCTGATGTAGCAGTCTTTCAGTGGAGTAAAGGAAATTACAGTGGTATGAGAGAGGAGTGGGCCAAAGTAAAGTTAAAGAATTTGCTAGCAGGAATGACAGCAGAGCAGCAATGGTGTGAGTTCCTGGAAAAATGAGGAAGGAGCAAGATAGATGTATTCCAAAAATGAAGAAATACTCAAATGGGGAAATAGTACAACTGTGGCTGACAAGGGAAGTCAAAGCTAAGGTAAAAGCAAAAGAGAGGACATACAACAAAGCAAAAATGAGTGGGAAGGCAGAAAATGGGGAAGCTTTTAAAACCCTACCAAGATCAACTGAAAGAATCTTTAGGAGGGAAATGATGAAATATGAAAGCAGGCTATCAAACAATATCAAGGTGGATAGTGAAAGCTTTTTCAAATATGTAAAAATTAAAAGAGAGATGAGAGTGGATTTAGGACCACTAGAAAATGAGGCTGGAGAAATAATAACGAGGGATAAGGAGATGATTGATGAATCATCAGGCTTCACTGTGGAAGACACTCACAGTGTTCCAGATGTTGAAGGGTGTGAGGGAAAAGAAGTGGGTGCAGTTACTATTACAAGGGAGAACTTGCTCAAAAAGCTGAAAGATCTAAGGGTATATTAGTCACCTGGACCAGATGAACTGCACCCTAGGGTTCTGAAAGAGGTAACAGTCGAGATTCTGGAGGAATTTATAACGATCTTTCAAATCAATCATTGGACTGGCATGGTGCCAGAGGACTGGAAAATTGCAAATGTCACTACACTCTTTAAGAAAGGAGGAAGGCAGCAGAAAGGAAATTATAAATCAGTTGGCCTGACCTCAGTGGCTGGGAAGTTGATTGAATGAATTGTTAAGGATGAAGTTATGCAGTAGTTGGTGTTACGTACTCGTGACACGTGACAGTGGTACCCTTGTCACGTGACTGGGGTTGAAGTTATACTGGACTTGAGGTAATGGTCTTGTGATAGTGGAGTGACGTCATTTTCCCGCCAGTAGAGATCATGTGACAGGTTTTTTTACAGGGTATAAAAGGAAGACCCCACCCTGTCAGGTGGGGCAGTTCGTGGCTGGATTTGCCAAGTTGACTTCATGCCACTGCGTGATTTAATGTGATGACGCAGTTTAGTTGAAAGATGAAGTTTTACCTAATGCCTAAAGTTTAAAAGGTCATTGCCAGCAGTTTCTTTACTGTGGAGAGTGAAGATAAAAGTTTGGAAGTTAAAGATCGAGGAGAATCGATTTTCGACGGTGGATTGGGTTCAACCTTGTGTGATCCTCATTCGGGAGGATTTCGTTGACTGTTCTCGTGTTAATCTCTGCTGGGATAGCAGGAGATTGAGGACAGTGTGTGGAAGAAGAGGTCAGTGCCTTTAAACCATTACGTTCCATAAAAATTCTACGTGGGAAGAGTTCGACGCCGGGGATCGAAGGACAACGACGTGGAAGAGAATTTAAATCGCCTTAAAAAGTCTCTCCTTTTAAATGGACTGTGAGCATTTTGAACTTTCGGCATATCGCTTTAAGAACTGTTTGAACTGCATCGCTTTAAGAACTGTGAAGCTGCCACACAGCAGCTGATTTCCGGTTACGTTAGTGTTTGTTTATTTTTGGGGGGTTTGTTTTCAGTGTTTAATAAACGTGTTATTTGTTATAAAAACCCTTGCCTAACTCATATATATTTATTGTTGCCTGAATACGTAACATAAATATGGGGGCTGCATCCGGATTGGATCGTTTGAGTTTAAATGCTTGTTGAATTTTGAGTCGGTGTTTTGGAAACGGGGAATACTCGATTCTTTTGTTTGATTGACTTGTGAGTGGTATTCGGCAACGATGAATATTGATGAGTTTCTGGATTCGCCAGGCGCGGATTTGTTAGCAAAGGCGAAAAAGACTGAGGTGACAGAGATAGCTAATAGATTGCAACTTAAAGGTATTTTGCAGACTACATCAAAAGCTGTTATACAGAGAAAAATCGCGTCTCACTTTGTGGATTCGGGTGTTTTTGATGATTCGATTTTAGAATCGTTTCCAATAAGTAATTCGGAGATGCGGTTGTAAATCGAACAAATGATGTTAGAGCGTTGTAAATTAGAGGCTGAGCAGAAACAGAGGGAGTTTGAATATGCAATGGAGAAATTAAGGTCTGGGAATCAGTCTTCTGGTTCTAAAAAACCGTTTGTTGCTAGTCAAGAAATTAAATTGGTTCCTCCATTTAGTGAAACAGAAGTGGAAAGATATTTTCAACATTTTGAAACTATTGCTCGGATGTCAGAGTGGCCGAAAGATAAATGGTCAGTGTTGTTACAGAGTGTAATTAAAGGTAAAGCACAACAAGTTTACACAGCTTTAACTGCTGCGCAAGCATTAGATTATGATATTGTGAAAATGAATATTCTCAAAGCGTACGAATTAGTCCCAGAAGCATATAGAGAAAGATTCAGGAGTTTGAAAAAGTCTGTGGAAAAGACTTACGTGGAATTTGCCTATGATAAAGCTGTGTGTTTTGAGAGATGGGTTTCTTCTAAAAATGTAAATGAGGACTATGATACATTGAAAGAGCTGATTTTAATGGAGGAATTTAAAAGAAGCATTCCTGTTGAAGTAAGGACTTACTTAAATGAGAGGGATACCGATAAATTGCAGGACTGTGCTAGATTAGCTGATGAGTATGTTTTAATCCATAAGAATAAATTTCCTCAGGGTAGAATTTTTAAGAGGAAAAATAACATGGAGACTCTAGGTAAATCAGAAATTAAGTCAGAGGTTAATGAGAAAGGTAAGGAGGAAGGAAAACCTGTGAAGGAAAGACAGTTTGGTCTTATTTGTAACTATTGTAAGAAGCTTGGCCATGTAATAGTTAACTGTTTCAAACTGAAAAAGAAAGAGAAGGAAGCAGTTCCAGATGCTTGTGTGCAACATACTGAAGCACCTGTAAAGTTACAGGGTTTGGTAAACACAAAGCCTCATTTGTTAGAGTCTGACCAAGTTAGAAAGGGATATGATCATTTTATAACTGAAGGGTTTGTATCCTTGAAAGAAGGATCTACTCTAGTGCCAATAAAAATCCTTAGGGATACTGGAGCTTCTCAATCACTGATGTTGGACAGTGTGTTGAAGTTTACTGAAGAGAGTGATACTGGTGAGGTAAATTACATAAGAGGTGTTGGGAGTGATTTTATGCCTGTACATTTACATAAAGTAAATTTAAAATCAGGGTTAGTTACAGGATTTGTTAAAGTAGGATTACAGCATAGCTTACCTGTGAAGGGTATTTCTTTATTGTTAGGTAATGACTTGGCAGGTGGACAAGTTTTTCCTGAAGTGCATTTGACAATGGAGTCAGAGGAGCCAGAGATGAATTCTAACACAGCTTTTTCCTGTGTTGTGACTAGAGCTATGGCTAAAAAGATTGATGTGCGGAATGAGGTTGTTACTCATGACTGTTCAACTCAGGATTCGAGTTTTGAGGATGTGTCAGAGACTTTCTTACCTTCGTTGTTTGAACAAGATTCTGGGAGTATGTCTGACTATGAAGATTTATCTCTGTCTTGGAAGGAGATGATAGCAGAGCAGAATAGAGATCCTGAGATTATAAAATTAAGGGAACAAGCTTTACTAGGTAGTGAAATTGAGAAGGTGTCAGTAGGATATTACTTGGAAAAAGGAGTGTTGATGAGGAAGTGGAGGTCGCCTACAATTCCTGCAAGTGAGGAATGGAATGTTGTTTACCAGGTAGTTGTTCCTAAAGTTTATCGAAATGAGATTTTGACTTTAGCTCATAGTGTGCCTTTAGGTGGACATCAAGGGGTAAGGAAAACTGGACAAGATTTTAAAACATTTTTACAGGCCTGGTCTAAGAAAAGATGTGGCGATGTTTTGTAAAATGTGCCATACTTGTCAAATTGTGGGTAAACCAAATCAGGTTACACCAGTAGCTCCATTACAACCTATTCCAGCATTTGGTGAACCGTTTTCTAAAGTTATTGTAGATTGTGTTGGTCCATTACCAAAGACAAAAACTGGTTATCAGTATTTGTTGACTATCATGTGTACTTCGTCTAGGTTTCCAGAGGCAGTACCACTTAGGAATATAAAAGCTAAAACTGTGACAAAGGCTCTTATAAAATTCTTTACTTATTTTGGATTACCTAAGGAAATACAAACTGATCAAGGCAGTAAATTTATGTCTGGATTGTTTCAACAGATAGTTTATAAATTGGGAGCTAAGCAAATCACTTCATCTGCGTACCATCCGGAGTCGCAAGGTGCCTTGGAGAGGTTTCATTCTACCCTCAAGAATATGATTAGGACATATTGTGTGGAAAATGAAAGTGACTGGGATGAGGGTATAAATTTACTTTTATTTGCAGTAAGGGAATCGGTACAGGATTCTTTAGGTTTTAGTCCATTTGAACTTGTGTTTGGGCATAGAGTTAGAGGACCTTTAGCTTTATTGAAAGAACAGTGGATTAGTAAGGAAGTACACACTAATTTGTTGGACTATGTTTTGAAATTTAAGGACAGATTACATAAAGCTTGTAGCTTAGCCAAGGAAAATTTAAAGTTGGCTCAGGAGAAAATGAAAACTTGGTATGATAAAGAAGCTAGGATGAGGATGTTTAAGCATGGAGATAAGGTGTTGGTTCTTTTCCCAGTGCAGACAAATCCTTTACAAGCTAGATTTCATGGTCCTTATGAAATTGTGTCTAAAATCAATGATGTGGATTATGTAATAAAAACTCCAGATCGTAGACAGTCAACACAACTTTGCCATATAAATATGATTAAACCATATTTTGAGAAACAATCTGATACTGTGACTGTTGTGGTTAGTGAGAATGAGTTTGATTTAACTAGGAACATGATAGATGATTCATCTGACTTTCATTCTAAATCTAACATTGTTTCTGTTAGGTTACCTAATTCGACCATTCTGGAAAATATGGATGAGAAATTAGCACATTTACAGCTAGAGCAGAAACAACAGATGAAGGAATTGATTTTTAAATATAAGGATTTGTTTCCAGATGTTCCGAGAAGGACTACTATAGCTTCACATGATGTAGATGTTGGAGATGCCAAACCTATTAAACAACATCCGTATAGGATGAACATGGAAAAATGTGAACTTGCTGAGAAAGAAATTGAATACATGTTATAGAATGATATTATTAGACATTCTAACTCGAATTGGAGTTTGCCATGTGTTATGGTGCCAAAACCAGATGGTAGTATTAGGTTTTGTACGGACTATAGGAAGGTGAATGCTGTAACGAAAACAGATGCATATCCAATTCCTAGAGTAGATGATTGTATAGATAAAGTTAGAAAAGCAAAGTTCCTTACAAAGATTGATTTATTGAAAGGGTATTGGTGTGTTCCATTAATGGACAGAGGTAGAGAGATTTCTGCATTTGCAACTCCATCTGGGTTATATGAGTATAATGTTCTTCCATTTGGGATGAAGAATGCCCCAGGTACTTTCCAGAGGATGATTAACTCTGTGATTCAGGGATTGAAAGATACTGATGCTTATATTGATGATTTGGTGACAGGAAATGATACTTGGGAAGCACACATTATTGCGGTGGAGAAATTGTTTGAAAGGCTTTCAAAAGCTAACTTAACTATTAATTTAGCTAAGAGTGAATTTGGACATGCCACTGTGACTTACCTTGGTTATGTTGTGGGTCAAGGTAAGGTAGCTCCTCTTCAGGCAAAAGTTCAGGCAATTTTAGAGATTCCCACTCCAACAGGGGAAAAAAACTCTTAGAAGATTCTTGGGAATGGTAGGATATTATCGAAAATTTTGTAAGAATTTTGCTAATGTTGCCCTTCCATTAACTAACCTTTTGCAGAAGAATGTGAAGTTTGTGTGGACAGTGCCTTGTCAAGAAGCATTTGAAAAATTGAAAACAATGATATGTCAACAACCTGTGCTTAAGGCACCTGACTTTGAAAAACCTTTTTCATTAGCTGTAGATGCTAGTGATGAAGCTGCGGGAGCAGTATTAATGCAAAGGAATGAGGGTGATGAGGTTGATCATCCAGTAGCTTACTTTTCTAAGAAATTTAATACGCATCAAAGAAATTATTCGACAATAGAGAAAGAATTGTTATCTCTTGTTTTAGCTTTAGAATATTTTGAGGTATATGTTGGTACAACTCAAAGACCACTTATTGTTTACACTGATCATAATCCGTTAGTTTTTCTGAGTAAGATGAAAAACAAAAACAGAAGATTATTAAATTGGAGTTTGATGTTACAAGAGTACAATATTGTGATAACTCATTTTAAAGGTAAAGATAATGTGGTTGCTGATTGTCTATCTTGATGTTGAATGTACAATGTAATTTTTTTTTATGGAGTGGCTTTTTTTCTGATTGTAACACTCCTACTGTATTGTGAGTTGTAAGATGTTGTATGATGGTATTGTATATTGCGTATGTTATATAATTTATACGTTTGTTTTTCTTGTAAATAATTTTTGAAATTTTTGTTCTTGTCAGACCAAAAATGTTTTTTTGGAGGGAGGTGTTACGTACTCGTGTCACGTGACAGTGGTACCCTTGTCACGTGACTGGGGTTGAAGTTATACTGGACTTGAGGTAATGGTCTTGTGATGGTGGAGTGATGTCATTTTCCCACCAGTAGAGATCATGTGACAGGTTTTTTTTACAGGGTATAAAAGGAAGACCCCACCCTGTCAGGTGGGGCAGTTCGTGGCTGGATTTGCCAAGTTGACTTCATGCCACTGTGTGATTTAATGTGATGACGCAGTTTAGTTGAAAGATGAAGTTTTACCTAATGCCTAAAGTTTAAAAGGTCATTGCCAGCAGTTTCTTTACTGTGGAGAGTGAAGATAAAAGTTTGGAAGTTAAAGATCGAGGAGAATCGATTTTCGACGGTGGATTGGGTTCAACCTTGTGTGATCCTCATTTGGGAGGATTTCGTTGACTGTTCTCGTGTTAATCTCTGCTGGGATAGCAGGAGATTGAGAAGAGTGTGGAAGAAGAGGTCAGTGCCTTTAAACCGTTACGTTCCATAAAAATTCTACGTGGGAAGAGTTCGACGCCGGGGATCGAAGGACAACGACGTGGAAGAGAATTTAAATCGCCTTAAAAAGTCTCTCCTTTTAAATGGACTGTGAGCATTTTGAACTTTCGGCATATCGCTTTAAGAACTGTGAAGCTGCCGCACAGCAGCTGATTTCCGGTTACGTTAGTGTTTGTTTACTTTTGGGGGGTTTGTTTTCAGTGTTTAATAAACATGTTATTTGTTATAAAAACCCTTGCCTAACTCATATATATTTATTGTTGCCTGAATACGTAACATTGGTGACACAGGACAAGAGAGGACAAAGTCAGCATGGTTTCCTTAAAGGAGCGAGTGGGAATAAAAGGATCTTTTTCTGGTTGGCTGCCAGTGACTAGTGGTGTTCCACAGGGGTCAGTGTTCAGACCGCTTCATTTTATGCTGCATATCATTTTTTTTTCAATCTGGGGTGCCTTAAGGCAACTTGTGTGGCAGCAGAACTCTCATTGGATACGATTAAATATTCTCTTTTCAGCCTGATACAGCCAAAAACACAACCGCTTCCACGGTCAGTGTAGTCAACAAAGATGTCTTAATGCAGTTAAATGAACTATTGCTGCTTGAAACAGACAGAAACAATACCAATTGTGGATGCATTCCTCGCTGGATTCCACACAGGAAATGTGGCTGCAGGTCAGGAATACAAGTACGTTTAAGGAAACGGGGATTTAAACTCCCTATACCGACCATCTTGCTGGCGAACGTGCAGTCTCTGGTGAATAAAATCGATGATCTCAGAGTTAGGGTACTGAATCAGAGGGACATTAGGATCGTGTGTGTCCTTTGTTTCACAGAATCCTGGTTAACCCTTTCTGTACTGGATGCAGCGATCCTGATTGATGGGTTTCCTATACACTGTCAGGATAGACCTATAGAGTGTCTCAAAAGCAGAGGTGGAGGAGTATGCCTCATGTTGAACTCCTCTTGGTTCACAAATATATCAGTGCTGTCCCAATTCTGCTCACCAGATCTGGAATATCTAGTGGTTAAATGTCATCCATTTTAGCTACCACAGGAGTTCTCCTGGGTCATTTAGTTAGCAGTATACATTCCACCTCAGGCCAATGTCAATCAGGCTTTAGATGATCTGGGCATTGGGATTAACATGCATTAAACAGCACACCCTAATGCCTTCACCATCATTTTGGGGGATTTTAACCAGGCCAGTCTAAAAAAAAACACTAAACAATTACCATGAACAGATCACTTGCAATACCAGAGGAAACAACACACTGGACCATTGTTACACCACCATCAAGAATGGTTACGACGTTATTCCATGCCCTCACTTCGGGAAGTCTGATCACCTGGCTGTACTACGACTCCCTGAGTACAGGCAGAGGCTGAAGACTGCTGCACCAGTAGTGAGGACCAAGAAGGTATGGTCAAGGGAAGCACAGGAGCCTTTGTAGCACTGCTTTGAATCAGTGGACTGGACTGTATTCAGGGATTCATCTTGGAATCTGGATGAGTATGTATCCATTGTTACTGACTTCATTGAAACGTGTGTGTGAGTGTGTATGAGAGTGTATGTGAGTGTGTGTGTGTGCGTGTGTGAGTGTGTATGAGAGTGTATGTGAGTGTCTGTATGTGTGAGTGAGTGAGTGCGTGCGTGAGTGAGTGAGTGAGTGCGTGCGTGCGAGTGTGAGTGTGTGTGAGTGTGAGAGTGTGTGCGTGTGTTTGTGTGGTGGTGGTGGTGCCTGCAAAGACTCACTTTACATTCACAAACCAAAAGCTGTGGATGAACCAGGAGGTACATCATTTGCTGAAGGCTACATCTGTGACATTCTGGACTGGTGACCGAGGTCTGTTCCAAAAAACCAGTTCTGACTCACGGAGGGCTATTTCAAGGGCAACGAGACAATTTTGAAAGAAGTTGGAGGTGACATTGGATGCATGGCAACTCTGGCAGGGTATGCAAGACATTACTTCCTACAAAGCGAAACCCAAATAGCCTGAATGGACACGATGCCTCAGTACCAGATGAACTCAACACCTTCTATGCCCACTTTGAAAGGGAGAACACAACTACAGCTGTGATGATCCCTGCTGCACCGGATTACCCTGTGACCTCTGACTCGGAGACCAGTGTTAGGCTATCTTTAAAGAGGTTGAACCCTCGCAAGGCGGACGGTCGGGAGCATTCAAGGACATTTTCAAACTCTCACTGATACAGGCGGAAGTTCCCACTTGCTTCAAAAAGGCTACAATTATACCGGTGCCTAAGAAGAATAATGTGAGCTGCCTTAATGACTATCACCCAGTAGCACTCACATCTACAGTGAAGAAATGCTTTGAGAGGTTGGTTATGACTAGACTGAACTCCTGCCTCAGCAAGGAACTGGACCCACTGCAATTTGCGTATCACCACAATAGGTCAACAGCAGATGCAATCTCAATGGCTCTTCATACGGCCTTAGACCACTTGGACAAAACAAACACCTATGTCAGGATGCTGTTCATCGACTACAGCTCAGCATTTAACACCATCATTTCAACACTCCTGATTGAGAAGTTGCCGAACCTGGGCCTCTGTACCTCCCTCTGCAATTAGATCCTCGACTTTCTAACCAGAAGACCACAATCAGCGTGGGTTGGTGACAACATATCCTCCTCGCTCACATTCAATACTGGTGCACCTCAGGGGTGTGTGCTTAGCACTCTGGTTGGTTGATGCTTTTGTCGTTGCCTCTGAGTGAGTGGGCAGTGGGGGTCTTTGGGATTCTGGGATTTTCTATCATTCATTCTTTGAAGGCTTTCTTTCTGCTTCATGGATGTCTGCAAAGAGTAAGAATTTCAGGTTGTATAGGAACATAGAAACTTGCAGCACAATATGGGCTCTTCGGTCCACAAAGTTGTCCTGAACATGTCACTACCTTAGAAATTACTCGGGTTACCCATAGCCCTCTATTATATGCGGAATACATTCTCTGATATTAAATTCAACCATTGAACCATTAAACCATTGAATCGCTGCATGAAAGGAAATCTTGGGGTAATATGTGGTGATATATACGTACTTTGGTACCGTAGATTCCGGACTACAGAGCGCACCTGATTAAAAGCCGCTGGCTCTAATTTTAGAAATAAAATCAATTTTTTAATTGTAAAGGCCGCACCGGATTTTAGGCCGCACCGCTACTTTTAAATATACATACGTATCGGTAACACAAATTACGTTGCATATACTTTTTTACTGAACAGCACGAACAACATTCCAATATCTCCTAGCGACTGGTAAAAATATATATACTGCAGCCTACCAGGAAAAGTTATTGATCGCCTTTAACTTAAAAGCAGCGTTTTCGCTCGGGTCTGACGCGCTTGCGTAACGCGATCGGGTCTAATCGGGTCTGACGCGCTTGCGTAACACGATCGGGTCTAATCGGGTCTGATGCGCTCGGGTCTGACGCACTCGGGTCTGACGCGCTTGCGTAACGCGATCGGGTCTAATCGGGTCTGACGCGCTTGCGTAACGCGATCCGGTCTAATCGGGTCTGATGCGCTCGGGTCTGACGCGCTCGGGTCTAACGCGCTTGCGTAACGCGATCGGGTCTAATCGGGTCTGACGCGCTTGCGTAACGCGATCGGGTCTAATCGGGTCTGATGCGCTCGGGTCTGACGCGCTCGGGTCTTGCTTTTCTTCGAGTATTTTCCATGTTGATGAGGGTGAGTACAAATGACTGATTTACAATAATTTAATTGTGAAAGTGCGCTTGATTTATCGTACAATTTCATTGGACCTCTGTGAACTACTCATCAATTTTATTGGTCTACTGTTACGAGGCAAAATGTTTACGAGGCGGCATGAAAAAAAACCATGTATTAGCCGCTCCGGATAAAGGCCGCAGAGTTCAAAGCTGTTCAAAATGTGGGAAAAAAGTAACGGCTTATAATCCGGAATCTACGGTAATTAGTTTGAACTTTGCAGGGAATCTGGAAGCACGGACTCAAGTCATCTGCAATCACATCAATTCAGATTCAGATACAATTATGTATTAATTACACGTGAAATGCACCATTAGCGTAAGGAATCTATGTGCTGGGAGGCAGGCAGTGTACAAGTGTCCTTACAATTGAAGGATCTATCCTTCCCATGAGCTTGGCCTGACACCAGAGTCCATTTCACAGCCTCCCTCGCACCTCACATGTACCCCCACTCTACCTCCCTGATTCTGTCTCAGGAATAGTCCCTCCTATAACCATTCCACAGCCTCACCATCACTCTGCACACCTCCCAGCTCCACCACCCTGTTTCCCTCTCAGGAACAGTCCCACCTCTTCATCCACCCACCACCCTGAGCCCAGTTAACAGATAGGGGGCATTCGGTTGTCCTGCCCTGCTCCACCTGTCAATATGACCATGGCTGACCGTCGACTTCAGGATCCTTAACCACAATACCTTCGGCAGTGAGACATTATACAGGAAGTCAGCAAGTCAGGCAGCGTCTATGAAAGGAAGTCGACGTTTTGGGCCAAGATATTTCATCATGACTCAGCTGTTTATTCCTTTCCATTGATGCTGCGAGACTTGCTGGGATCCACCAGAATTTGTATGTGTTACTCTAGATTTCCAGACTCCCTTTATTTATGATTTGGCATTATGAAATTGTTCCTTCTTGAAAATATTTTGGGACTCGGCCGCCTCTGCATTCTATGCTGGAGACAATTCTGTAATGTTCACTTCACTTGGAGCTAGGGGAATTTAAAGTATCTTCGGTCTGGTACCATGTGTGTCCCATGGCTGTGGCCAGAGGTCTTGTACGTCACATTGAGTATGAACAACTAAAGTGAAGGATGAATCTGCTATTGGTACCCTACCCTGACACTAACTACAGGAAACTGCAAAGACAACCCTAGAGTCCTTCACCCTCTCCTCAGTGCTTTGGACTTCTCACTCACTGCACTTTACTTCCTGACCCTGAAATACTGACTTTTTATTCAGTTGCTATAGAATATTGAGGAACAGTCAAACTGCACTTACGACTCACAGGAACCACACTGTTGACCACTGAAAAGAAGAAGAGGTCGAACAGAGGGTAAAGTTATTCTAAGAACTTAAGGGAACAACTGCAAAGTGTGCCTCAATGCACTCACCATATTCTGTGTAAAACAAACCTGCCCTGCTCTTTAAACTGCACACCCTCCCCAACCCACGCACATACACAAAGATTAAGGTAGTGCTTGTGCTATTTGTAGCAATGGAGCAGTTTGGGAACAGTTTGTTCTCCTTCTCTGATGAAAGATGTGCTGGCATTGGGGGGGACCTAGAGGAGGGTGACAAGAAAGATTCCAGGAGTGAAATGGTTAACACATGAGAATCGTTTGACAGCTCTGGGCCTGTCCTCACTGCAGTTTGGAAGAATGAGGGGACATCTCACTGAACCCTGTTGAATATTGAAAGCCTGAGATAGAGTTGAAGTGGGGACGATGTTTCTTAATGTGGATGAGTCTAGGACCAGAGGGAATGAATCAGAATTGAGTGATTTCTATTTAGAACAGAGCTGAGGAGGAATATGGTTTGGCTGGTGGTAATGAATTGTGGAATTCATTGGCACTAACGGCTGTGTATGCCAAATCATTGAGTATATTTAAAGTTGAGGAGGATAGGTTATTGGTGTCAGGGCATCAAAGGTTAGGGGAAGAAGGCAGAAGAGAGGGATCCAGTGGGATAATAAAACAGTCATGATGGCATAGCAGGGGATAGTCGATGGGTCGAATGGCCGAATTATTCTCCTATGTGTTGTGGTCTTAACTACAAAAGCCTTTACAAACTCACTGTGAACTAAGTCGTGTAAACACACTGGCAAGAATATGACAATACCCTATCACACACAATTTCATATAGAGGAAGAGGTACAACAGACATGAAATGTGACAGATAATCAAACATTTCACAGTCAAAGGCATTTAGATCCCGTCTTCCCCATTCTGAAATTTGTTCTGAGCAACAACTGAACCTTTCAAACATCTCTGCACTGTGCTGCTGCCACATGAGTGATTGAAGGGGTTTAATTGAGCTGGAGCTCTGTAATTAGGGATGTTTCATAGGGTTTTGTGCTGGGACCTCTGCTGTTTGTGATGTACGTAAATGACCAGGATACAAATGTAGATTGGTGGGTTATTAAGTTTGTAGATGACACTAAGATTAGTGGATTGTGGGTTGTGTAGCAGACTGGCAAAGAATACAATACGATATATATCAGTAGTAGATCTGGACAGATGGAGTTTAACTCAGATAAAAGTGGGGTTTTACACCTTGGTAGGGAAATTGCAAGGAGACAATACACTGTCAGGCAAGACTGTCAACAGGTGCGTTTTGCACCTTGGACCCAGAGGAACACTGTTTCATTTGATTGTTTTCAAGTGCACGGGTGAATGACAATTGAACTTGAATGAAATTAACATTTCACACTACAGCCACATGTCTCTCAATCCCATAGATCAGACGAAGGGCCTTCAATCACAGGTACTCTGCTGCTTCAAACACCTACACTTATCTCTGGTTAATCCCAGGCTCATGAGCATGCCTGAAAGGAACTAATGACTCTAGTGCTGGGTTGGAATTTATGCCATGGGCCAATAACATTAAGCAAGGGGTCCATGGACCCCAGGTTGAGAAACCATGCTCTATAATTTACATAGAAGACAACTGTCTTACTAATAGAGGAAACTTTATTCATGTTATTATTTAGAGATACAGCACAGTAACAAACCTGCGGCGCTTACATACACAAAAGTGACTAATTACCCTCTCAACACATACATCTTTGGAATGTGGGAGGTAACTGGTACACCCAGAAGGAATCCATGCAGTCTTGGGATGAGCATACAAACTTATTACAGACAGTGGTGGGTATTCGCTGGCACTGGTGTTTGCATGTTGTCCCTGTGGCTGTGGGTATCCCATGCGTGTTCTGTTTCTTTTCCGATGCACTAAGGATGCATGGGATGATTGGTTAATAAATTATCCTGAGTGCATTTTGGAGGCAGTTAATGTGCATTTATGAGAGACAATGGGGTACAAGAAAATAAAGAGGGAATGGGACAACTGGGACCACTCTGCTGGGAGCCAGCATAGTCCAATGGCTGGATGGTCTCCCTTGGAGTAATTAGTAATACCAAACAGTTCTTGATTTCAATACCATCTGTAGATAGAGCTGAACAATTCAATACAACACACACAAAATTCTGGAGGAACTCAACAGGTCAGCCATCATCTACAGGAATAAACATTCGACATTTCAGGCCAAATCCCTTCATCAGGACTGCAAAGGATGGAGAGAAGCCTGAATGAACAATACAGGGAGTAAAACGAGTACAAGTTAGAAGGAGATAATTGAAGCCAGTGGGTTGGGGAGGGGGGTTGATGTAAGAAGTAGGGAGGTGATAAGTAGAAAAGCCAAGGGGCTGGAGAAGAAAGGATCTTATAGGAAATTATAATGGAAGATGGGAAATGGGGAAGGACATTAGGAGGGCGCCGGGGCAGTTTATAGGCAGGGGATGGGATGAAAAGAGTTAAGGGGGCAGTGTGGGGAATTGAGGAAGAGGGAAGGGGAGGGGGATTAGCAGAAGTTGGAAATATCGATGTTGTTGCTCTAAGCTTGGATGCCATCCAAACTGAATATGGTGTGCTGCTCCTCAAATTGAGAGTGGCCTCATTGTGGCAGTAGGTGGGACCATGGACCAACGTGTCCAAATGGGAATGGGGATTTTTGGATGGAACGAAGGTGGTTGACAAAGCGGTCCCCAATCTATGCCTGGTGTTAATTTCGTGAATTAAATATATGTATTTTTTACATATTGCGCCTTCTTACAATCCCATAGATAAATGCTTTTGGTACTTAATTAAAAACACTATCAGAAGAATTACTAAGACAAACATTGTGACTGTTTTACGTACCCGTGACACGTGACTGTAGTGTTGAAGCTATACTGGACTTAAGGTAGTGGTCTTGTGATGGTGGAGTGACGTCATTTTCCCGCCAGTAGAGGTCATGTGACAGTTTTTTTTACAGGGTATAAAAGGAGGACCCCTCCCTGTGAGGAGGGGCAGTACGTGGCTGGATTTGCCATTTTGACTCCATGCCACTGCGTGGTCCAATATTATGATACCGTTTTGTTGAAAGGTGGAGTTTTATTTAATGCCTGAAGTTTAAAAGGTCATTGCTGGCAGTTTCTTTATAATACTGCCAGTTAAAAATCAGTGGAGAGTGAAGATCGGAGTTTGGGAGCTAAAAGATCGAGGAAAGTCGATTTCAACGGTGAAACAGGTTCGACCTTGTTTGATCCCCATTCGGAAGGAATTCTTTGGCTGTCCCTGTGTTAATCCCTGTGAATAGCAGAAAGGATTGGGTACAGTTTTGTAAAGGAAAGGTCAGTGCCTTTAAGCCGTTTCATTTTCATCTTCGTAAATTCTCCGGGGAAAAGTATAGTTCGACTGGGAACCGCAACAACACGACGTGAAAGAGAATTTAAATCGTCTAAAAAGTCTCTCCTTTAACGGACTGTAAGCATTTTGAACTTTTGCAGAACTACTTTGAAGAACTGTTTTTGCAACATCGTTTTAAGAACTGTTTAAGCTTTATTGCTTTAAGAACTGTTTAAGCTGCCGCACAGCAGCTGATTTCCGGTTACGTTAGTTGTTTGTTTACTTTTGAGGGTTTGTTTTTCGGTGTTTAATTAACGTTTTGTTTGTTATAAAAAACCCTGCCTTACTTATATATTTATTGTTGCTGAATCCGTAACAACTGTTATGGATGGTTTTGGTAAGATGTTCCCAGTGTTTAAGTAGGTGCTGCCAAGCGAAACAATGGAAATAGATCAACATATCACTACAGTTGTAGAGTCCTAAAGTGTTAGCACAAAAACTGACCCTTTGACCCATCTAGTACACACCAAACTATTTGGGCTCGGCCCATCGATCCACACATGATCCGTTGTCCTCCATACCCTTTTCATCTATGTACGTATCCAAACTTCTCTTAAGAATTGTAGGCATTCTGTTCAGTGAAGAAATTGTCCTTTGGGCCCACAACATGCATGACAACCTGTTGCCTATCTATGCGGCCCATTCGACCCCCATAGGTGCATATTGCTGAATATTTGCCAAAGTAGTCTTCAGTGTCCTGCCTAAATGGCTACTGTCCTGTTGCACTCACATCCATTATCATGAAGTGTTTCCAGAGGCTTGTCATGAGGCATATCAAGATCCTACTGCCCCCCTCACTGAACCCCCTGCGGTTTGCGTACCGTCCCAACCGCTCAACAGACGATGTCATTGCCATCACCCTCCACCTGGCCCTAACCCACCTGGACAAAAAAGACACATATGTTCAAATAACACACACAAAATGCAGGTGGAACACAGCAGGCCAGGCAGCATCTATAAGAAGAAGCACTGTCGATGTTTTGGGCCGAGACCCTTCCTCATACGTTCAAATGCTGTTCATAGACTTCAGTTCAGCATTTAACACAATCATCTCTCAGAAACTGATTGGAAAGCTGAGCCTACTGGGCCTGAACACCTCCCTCTGCAACTGGATACTAGACTTCCTGACTGATAGATAGATAGATAGATAGATACTTTATTCATCCCCATAGGGAAATTCAACTTTTTTCCAATGTCCCATACACTTGTTGTAGCAAAACTAATTACATACAATACTTAACTCAGTAAAAAAAATATGATATGCATCTAAATCACAATCTCAAAAAGCATTAATAATAGCTTTAAAAAGTTCTTAAGTCCTGGCGGTAGAATTGTAAAGCCTAATGGCATTGGGGAGACCTCAGTCAGTCCGGATCGGGAGCAGCATCTCCAACACCATCACAATGAGCACGGGGGCTCCCCAGGGTTGCGTGCTCAGTCCACTGTTGTTCACTCTGCTGACCCACGACTGTGCTGCAACACACAGCTCAAGCCACATCATCAAGTTCGCCGATAGCACGACCGTGGTGGGTCTCATCAGCAAGAACAATGAGTCAGCTTACAGAGAGGAGGTGCAGCGGCTAACGGACTGGTGCAGAGTCAACAACCTGTCTCTTAATGTGAACAAAACAAAAGAGATGCTTGTTGACTTCAGGAGGGCACAGAACGACCACACCCTGCTGAACATCAACGGCTCCTCGGCAGAGATCGTAAACAGCACCAAATTTCTTGGTGTTCACCTGACAGAGAATCTCACCTGGTCCCTCAACACCAGCTCCATAGCAAAGAAAGCCCAGCAGCGTCTCTACTTTTGGCAAAGGCTGAGGAAATTCCATCTCCCACCCCCCCATCCTCATCACATTCTACAGGGGTTGTATTGAGAGCGTCCTGAGCAGCTGCATCACTGCCTGGTCCGGAAATTGCACCATCTCGGATCGCAAGACCCTGCAGTGGATAGTGAGGTCAGCAGAGAAGTTCATCAGGGTCTCTCTTCCCGCCATTACGGGCATTTACACAACATGCTGCATCCACAAAGCAAACAGCATCATGAAGGATCCCACACACCCCTCATACAAACTCTTCTTCCTCCTGCCGTCTGGGAAAAGGCACCAAAGCATTCGGGCTCTCACGATCAGACAATGTAACAGTTTCTTCCCCCAAGCTATCAGACTCCTCAATACCCAGAGCCTGGACTGACACCTTACTGTCCTATTGTCTTGTTTATTATTTATTGTAATGCCGGCACTGTTTTGTGCACTTTATGCAGTCCTGTGTAGGTCTGTAGTGTAGTGTAGTTTTTTTTCTGTGTTGTATTTTACGTAGTTCAGTCTAGTTTTTGTACTGTATCATGTAACAGCATGGTCCTGAAAAAACATTGTCTCATTTTTCCTATGTAGTGTACCAGCAGTTATGGTCGAAATGACAATAAAAAGTGACTTGACATGACTTGATATCTTTCTACGCCTTGCCTATCTAGGTACCTGTGTCAATGCATCAAACACATTCCAGAGATTAAACAGTCCATGTGTAAATTTTGGTTCATGCAAAAACCCTTTCTCACTCTCACTGTATTAGCTCCTATTGTATTGTCTTCTGTGTAACGTTTGTTGGAAATTGGAAACACTCCGACAAACAGCAGATCGAAACTTCATCAATAATTGGCAGTCAGAGAAGATCTGTTTTCTCTAATAATAATGAGGAAATACCAATGCCCAAGAATGTAAAAGCGACAAAGAGTGATGTATACAGCCCTGTCCGTCACACGCAACGTCCTCCCCACCATTGAGCACATTTAAAAGCAGCTCCCATCATTTAGGGCACCCACCGTCCAGCCCACTCTCCCTTCTCTCTTGCTGCTATCAGGAAGAAGATAAATGCCCCTTAGGTTGAGGAAGAGTTATTACCCTTCAGTCATCAGGTTTCTGAAATAGTGTGGATGACTTCACCTACCTCAGCACAAAACTGATCACTGAACACAGCTCGTGAACTCAGTTTCAAGGATTCTGCAACTTACATTCTGCATATTGTTATCTATCTATTACTTGTTATTTTTTGACAGCTGGTCTTCTTTTGCACAATGGTTACTTGTCAGTTCTAACTTTACTCGCTTTTTCCCTCTCAGGGACAATTCATCCCTTTAAACCCACCCATCACTGTGAGACCCGTTAACAGGTGTAGGCCATTTGTCTGACCGACCCTGCTCCCCCAGTCAACGCAATCATGATGGACTGTTCACCTCAGGATCCTTCATCTTTAATCTCTTTGCCATTAGGAGATTATGCAGGACCTCAGAAAGTCAGGCAACATCTATGCATAGAAATAAACCGCTGACATTTCTGGCCAAGATCCTTCATCAGGACTAGACTGATAAAGGGTTTCAGTCCAAAATACCAGCTGTTTATTCCTTTCCATTGATACTTACTGATTTGCTGAATTCCTCCAGCTTGTTTTTGTGTGTTACACTGGGTTTCCATCATCTGCAATATGTTCAAAGGTTCATTTTATCATCAAGGTATATATGCATAATAGAACACTGAAGTTTGTTTTCTCCAGGTAGCCATAGAGCACAGAAAATCATATGTTGGAAGACATCTATGCCCTCCTGCATGAAAAGAAATAAACAAAAACCCACAAACTGCAAACACCCCAAACCCTCCCTTACACAAAAACTACAGATCACCCAAACCCCAGCCCGCCAATCTGCAGCAAGAAATAATGGGCGAGACCACGAGAAAAAAATATAGAACTGTAAGAGGCCAATATGAACTACAGTCCAATCCATAAATCTCAGAATATCGATAACATCTCCAAGAAAATCAGGAGTGGTCTCAGGATGCAAGACATAATATGTCCACAAGACTATAAGTCATAGGCACAGAATTTGGCCATTTGGCCCATCAAGTCTGCTCCGTCACTCAATCCTGGTCAATCCTTTCTCTCCCTCCTTAGCCCCGATCCCCGGCCCCTTCCTCGTAACCTTTGATGCCCTGTCCAGTCAAAACTTGTCAATCACCGCCTTAAAAAACCCAGTGACTTGGTCACTACAGCTGCCTCCGGTGACAAATTCCACAAATTCATCACCCACTGACTAAAGAAATCTCTCCACATCTCTGTTTTAAATGGACACCCCTCTATCCTAAGATTGTGCCCTCTTGTTCTCGACTCCCCCACCATGGAAAACTTCCTTTCCATATCTACTCTGTCCAGACCTTTCAACATTTGGAAGGTCTCAATGAGAACCCCCCCCCCCCCATCCATCTAAATTCCAGTGAGTACAGTCCCAGAGCATCAAACGTTCGTCATATGATTACCCTTTTGTTTCCAGAATCTTCCTTGTGAACCTGCCCTGAACCCTCCCCAAAGCCAGCACCTCTTTTCTCAGATGAGGAGTCCAAGACTGGTCACAATACTCATGATGAGGCCTCACCAATAGGTTCAATAGGTACATTTAATGCCAGAGAAATCTGTACAATATACAAATTCTTTTTCTTCGCTAACATCCATGAAAACAGACGAGTGCCCCAAAGCATGAATGACAGTTAAACGTTAGAACCCAAAGCCCTCCCCGGTTCCCCCCTCCCTCACACAAGCAGCAGCAAGGCAAAGCCCCTCCCCCCAGCAAAGCATCAATAAAGACACAGACTTGCAGAACCCCAAAGACTATCCGTTCCCCTGGTAATTCAACATACCACAGGTTCTCTCTCCCACTTATAAGGGAAAAGGAGATGTCCCCATATCTCAGCGAGAGGGGATGCATAATGAACAACTGATTTATGATGTTAAAAGTTTGCTGCGTCGCATTTTCCGAGCTCTGCACCCAGAGAATCGGCCCCGAGGCTGAAGTCTTGGACACACAATAGACAATAGGTGCAGGAGTAGGCCATTTGGCCCTTCGAGTCAGCACCGCCATTCAATATGATCATGGTTGATCATCTATAATCAGTACCCCATTCCTGCCTTCTTCCCATATCCCTTGACTCTGCTATCTTTAAGAACTTTATCTAACTCTTTCTTGAAAGCATCCAGAGAATTGGCCTCCACTGCCTTCTGAGGCAGAGCATTCCATAGATCCACAGCTCTCTGGGTGAAAAGGTTTTTCCTCAACTCTGTTCTAAATGGCCTACCCCTTATTCTTAAACTGTGGCCTCCGGTTCTGGAACACAACAGGCAGCTAACCCACTGCTCCTGATGTTCCATGTTCTCCTGCAATGCCTCAGTCAGGGGCACCGGCCTTGAATTCCCCGTCTCCAGAACCACGAAAATCCAGCACCCTGAAGGTGAGCTTGCAGGCCTCGTCCTTGGGGTATCAAAAAGCGCCGGTCGTGAGGCCCTGAGAGCGGGTCCCATTCCCGCAAAGAACCAAAGTCAGGGTGTAACTCTGGGTCAGGGACTTAAAAAGATCCTTCAAAAGCGAGAAAAGACATATCAAAGATAGAAATAGAGCTGTTTTGGAAGATGCAAGCAAAAGAGTCGCCATTTGGCGCCATCTTCATTTTGCTCCACCCTTCCAGTGCCTTATAAAGCTTCAGCATCACATTTTGTCATTTTGTCACTCATAGTTCAGTCCCTCCCCACCTACATCCAGAATACATCCCATGCCCTCCACCACTTCAATAACTTCCAGTTCCCCGGTCCTGACCGCTTTATTTTCACAATGGATGTCCAATCCTTATACACTTCCATTCCCCATCTAGAAGGCCTCAACCCCCTCCGCTACTTTCTGGACAATAGACCTCACCAGTTCCCCAACACCACCACACTCCTCCGGTTAACGGAACTGGTACTCACACTTAATAACTTCTCTTTCGACTCTTCCCACTTTCTTCAGACCAAGGGTGTAGCTATGGGCACTCGCATGGGCCCCAGCTATGCCTGTCTCTTTGTTGGTTATGTGGAAGAGTCTATGCTCCAAATCCATACGGGCGCTGTTCCCCAACTTTTCCTTCAATACATTGACAACTACATTGGTGCTGCTTCCCGCACTCATGCTGAGATCATCAATTTAATCGACTTTGCCTCTAACTTCCACCCACCCCTCAAATTCACTTGGTCCATCTCTGACACTTCTCTCCCCTTTCTCGATCTCTGGAGACAGACTGTCCACTGACATTTTCTATAAACCAAAGGACTCTCATAACTACCTCGACTATCCCTCTTCCCATCCTGCCAAATGCGAAAATGCTATTCCCTATTTCCAGTTCCTTCGTCTCCGTCGCATCTGGTCCCAGGTTGAGGCTTTCTGTTCCAGGACATCTCAGATGTCCTCTTTCTTTAAGGATCGTGGTTTCCCTTCTGCCGTCATCAACAATGCCCTCACCTGCATCTCCTTCATTTCCTGCACTTCGGCCCTTACCCCATCCTCCCGTCACCACAACATGGACCGAGTTCCCCTTGTCCTCACCTACCACCCCACCAGTCTACAGATCCAGCACATTATCCTCCGCCACTTACGCCAATTTCAACAGGACCCCACCACTAAGCACATCTTTCCCTCTCTACCCCTCTCTGCTTTCTGTACGGATCGTTCCCTCCGCGACTCCCTGGTCCACTCATCCCTCCCCACAGATCTCCCACCTGGCACTTATTCCTGCAAGCGTAAGTGCTACACCTGTCCCTACACCTCCTCTCTTACTACCATTCAGGGCCCCAAACAGTCCTTCCAGGTGAGGAAACACTTCACTTGTGAGTCTGTTGGGGTCATCTATTGCATCCGGTGCTCCCGGTACGGCCTCCTCTACATCGGAGAGACCCGACGCAGATTGGGGGACCGCTTCATTGAGCAACTCCGTTCCATCTGCCACAAGAAACAGGATCTCCCGGTTGCCACCCACTTCAACTCTGCTTCACATTCCCATTTGGATATGTCCATACATGGCCTCCTCTACTGCCATGAAGAGGGCAAATTCAGGTTGGAGGAGCAACACCTCATATACCATCTGGGTAGTCTCCAGCCCCTTGGTATGAACATTGAATTCTCCAACTTCCAGTAATTCCCTCCCTCTCTCTTCCCCCATCCCACTTTCACTCTGACTCCTCTTCCAGCTGCCTATCACCTCCCTCATGGTTCCGCCTCCTTCTACTACCCATAGAGCTTTCCCCTTACGTTCCTTCTTCACCTTTCCAGCCTATCCCCTCCTTGCTTCCCCTCCCTCACCCTTTGTCCTTTCCTCTTACTGGATCTTCACCGGCACCTACCAGCCTTCTCCTTCCCACCCTCACCTCACCTTCTCTATAGGGCCCCTGCCCCCTCCCTCTTCAGTCCTGACGAAGGGTCTCGGCCCGAAACGTTGACGCTCGTTTCCACAGATTCTGTCCGACCTGCTGAGTTCCTCCAGCGTGTGGTACGTGTTGCATCAATCCGCCGAATGCGCACTTGCCACATTCCTGCAAAATTCCTCATTCTCGCAGAACTCGAGGGCACAGCCTCAAAACTGAGGAGCGACATTTTAGAACAGAGGTGAGGAGGAATTTTTTTAGCCAGAGATCAGTGAATCTGTGGAATTCTCTGCAACTGACTGCTGTAGAGGTCAAGTCCGTGCGTATATTTGTGTAGGCATGTGGCAAAGTGGTTAAGGCTTTGGGCTAGAGGTAACGCAGCGATATAGGTAGTGGTGTTGATAGGAAGCCAAATGGCCTTAGGCTATAGGATAGTATTGATCGAATAGTATGGTTCTTAGATTAAGACCATAAAACAAAGGTGCAGAAATAGAAGATTCAGCCATTCTATTCTGCTCTGACATTCGATTGTGGTTAATTTACTATACCTATCAACCACACTCTCCTGCCCTCATCCCTTATGATTCTCCGCGTTACGTACACCCAGACAGACAGACAGACATACTTTATTGATCCCGAGGGAAACTGGGTTTCATTACAGTACCGTAGATGTCGGATTATAAGCCGCTACTTTTTTCCCACATTTTGAACAGCTTTGAACACTGCGACCTTTACTACGGTGCGGCTAATGCATGATTTTTTTTCATGCCGCCAAAAACATTTTGCCTCGTAACAGTAGACCAATAAAATTGATGAGTAGTTCACAGAGGTCCAATGAAATTGTACGATAAATCAAGCGCACTTTCACAATTAAATTATTGTAAATCAGTCATTTGTACTCACCCTCATCAACATGGAAAACACTCAAAGAAAAGCATTGTGCTGCCTTTATGGCAGTTATTTAGTTTATAATATTTCCGCTTAGTAATTCATTTGTTAGTATTTTCTAGTTAAAGTTAGAAGTGTTTTAACTATATTTGTTTTCTGTACTATATCCCGGGATGCTATGACGTCACATCCGATTTTGCCGCGTCTTGTGGGAAATACCGGTTTGCGATAAACGGGAAGGTGGGGGGGAGCACATTAGCCGAGCGAAAACGCTGCTTTTAGGTTAAAGGTGATCAATAACTTTTCCTGGTAGGCTGCAGTATATATATTTTTTACCAGTCGTTAGGAGATATTGGAATGTTGTTCAGTAAAAAAGTATACGCAACGTAATTTGTGTGTTACCGATACGTATGTATATTTAAAAGTAGCCGCGTTACAGGCACGGTTCGAAAAAAAGTATTTGCAATATGTATTTGTTTATGTTACCATATGGATTTAATTAAAAGTTAAAAAATCCTCACGTGTAATATCTTTCTGTGTAAATATCTCATATTACAACGTGGGACACCTGCGGCCTAAAATCCGGTGCGGCTTGTACAAGTACAAAATTGATTTTCTTTCTAAAATTAGAGCCAGCGGCTTTTAATCAGGTGCGCTCTGTAGTGCGAAATCTACGGTAAGTTCCACAGATTCAGCCACCTGTGGTGTAAGGAAATTTCTGGTAATCTCTGATCTAGAGGGACGTCTTTGTATGAATGGCAGAGTGAAGTAATCCTGGCTGTGATGCAATTTCTAGGACAAAGACATTGAGTGTTGGGTTTCCGAGGATTATTCGGCAACAGAAGGAAGTGGGTTCAAAAATCCTAGGTGCTACGTAAATGCAACTTATTCTGTAATGGATCAAGGTTGTAAATTAAGGAGGAATCTGATTATCAGTAATATAAGAAAATGTTACGTGAGTTGAATCACTTTTCGATTGTTACTATGTTTGAAGCGGTTATGACGACAGTTTAAACTGGATTACGGTGAAGGGAGATATGGCAGAGATTCAGTCAGGAGCCAGATCTCTGAGAGATTTGCCTCGTGGGCGAGCTTTGTGGGGAATGAGAAGAGCAGAATCACCCCGGGTTGACTGAGTGCCCTGATCCCAGTGCACGTGGGATGGCGGGAGTCGAGACTTTCCTGTATTGCTTTTTCCGCGGAGGTCCGGGGTGACATTTTGTGCACATCAGAGATTAGATTTGTAGTTAGAACATAGAACATTACAGCAGAGTACAGGCCGTTCGGCCCACGATGTTGTGCCGAGCTGTTAGCCTTCTCTAAGCTCAAGCTATTATTTATTATGTGATGGTTTACAGACACAGGGCTGAACAGTCCCTACCAGCCCACCCACCGAGCCGTGACACCTAGCACCTCACCGATGTAATCCCAGCCTAACCACCGGACGATTTACAATTAACAATTAACCTGCTGACGTCTTTAGGTTGTGGGAGGAAACCGTAGCAGCTGGAGGAAACCCACCCGCACACGGGAAGAACGTACACAGTTCCTAACAAAGGACGCCAGAAATGAACTTCGAACTGTCGCCCAATGTGGAATCGCATCGTGCTAACCGCTGCGCTACTGTGGCGTCCTAACCCATCCCTCCTGCAGATCCTCACATTTGTCTCTCATTCAGTAGGTATTTAGCGGGTACATTCAATCCAAAAGGTATCTCAAAACGCTAATCAGCTTACAAACACTTCTGAAGCAGTCACTCTTATGATGTAGTAGTCACTCTGATGAGTATTTCTGCGGAGCTCCAACAAACAGCGATCGGGCAGCGAGATTTTGTTGACAACTAAAGACTGGGACGCTTCAAGTGTTTGAATCACGTCCCAGCGCCCACCGACTGTCCCAGTGAATCGGATTACAGTCACGTCACGGCATGAGCCTTCAGCATTATTACATACAGTACCCGAGTAGATCACAGTAGAGAACGGCGCCCATCAATAAAAAGCCGAGAGTTTTCAGTCCGAGTGGGAGACACAACATCAGCACGGCAAAAGTGTCTGTCCCTGAAGAGAAAGTGAGACAAGTCAATCCAGACTCAGGGAAAGGGGGAGAGACTGACTGAAATCTGTAGGTGTCGAGACATACATATAATGTAGCAGATTTACCCTGACGGAGCTACGGAAGATAACGTGTATGTGAAGGAATAAGAAAAGGATATTACTAAGAATGTGGAGATCACAGTGACAGGAATTAAACATTAGAACAGGAAGTTTAGCCTGGAGTCAGATCATAGATTATAAGATATAGGAGCAAACCTGTCCATTCGGCCCAACACGTCTGCTCCCCATTCCATTATGGCTGATTAGTTATCCCTCTCAACCTCATTCTCCCGTCATCTCGCCGTAAACCTCCGCAGTCATCTACGTCAATGTATTCCGCATATCCACCACCATCTGGCTAAATAAATTCCTCCTCATCTCCGTTCTAAGGGACGTCCCGGTTTCTGAGGCTGTGACCTCTGGTTCTTGACTCCCCCGCTATATGAACACTCTCCACATCCACTCTATGCAGGCCTTCCAACATTCGATAAGTTTCAATGGGAACCCCCCCCCCCCCCCCCCATTTTTCTAAACTCCAGCGGCAGGCCCAGAGCCGTCAGATACTCCTCATACGTTAACCCTTTCATTCCAGGAATCATTCTCCTGAAACGCCCCTGGAGATAGATATATATATAACTAAGCAATAAATAATTGTAAACTCGACGTTGTCAACTCCGTCCGCCTCAGAAACTGGAAAAGGAAATGTGACTGTGTATGATCGTGGAATATACTTAACATGCCAACAAGGGAGAGGGTGACAACCTCTTGAGCGCAGTTTAAATTCCTCTGTGTGTCAGTAGCAGAAGATGTGTGTGTGTGGACACATGCACATGAGGGGGAACATTATACCCCAGATGAACACTTGACAATCCCTCATATAACTACAGTAAGGGATCTTTACTCCATTAGAGTCACAGAGTCATAGAGAAGTACAGCACAGAAACAGGCCCTTTGGCCCATCTAGTCCATACTGAAGCTATTTTAACTGCTCATTCCTTTCGAGTTGCACCGGGGCCATCAGCATCCATGTACCTATCCAAACTTCTCTCTTGAACATTGAAACATTGAAATCGCGGTTGCATGCACCACTTGTACTGGCAGCTCGTTCCACACACTCACAGCCCTCTGAGTGAAGAAGTTTCCCCTCATGTACCCCTTAAACTATTCACCTTTCACCCTTAACCCATGATCTGTGGTTGTAGCCCCACCGAACCTCAGTGGGAAAAGCCTGCTTACATTAACCCTGTCTATACCCTTAAAATGTTGTATACCTCTATCAAGTCTCCTCTCAATCTTCTACATTCTAAGTAATAAAGTAACCTGTTCAATGTTTCCTTATAAACCAGGTCCTCCAGAGCCGACGATACCTTTGTAAATTTTCTCTGTATTCTTTCAACCTTATTTACGTCTCTCTTGTAAGTAGTTGACCAAAACTGCACACAGTACGCCTAATTAGGCTTTACCAAATACTTATACAACCTCGACATAACATTCCATCTCCTGTACTCAATACATTTATGTACGAAGGCCAATGTAGCAGAAGTCTTATTTACAGCCTTTATACCTGTGACACTTTCAATGAATTATGGACCAATATTCCCAGAATCTTCAAAGACTTTTTTGCAAGCCCTGATTACTTTCCCCACTGTCCACTACAACCCCATTCTTGGTGTAATCCGCAAATTTGCTGATCCAGTTAACCACAATACCAACCAGATCACTGACACAACAAAGGTCCCGGCACTGAACCCTACGGCACTCCACTAGCTACAGACCTCCAGTCAGAGAGCTAACCATCTACTACAACTCTCTGCCATCTGCCTCAAATCCAATTTACTACATCATCTTGGATGGACAGCGACTGTGCCATTTTGACCAATCTCCCATGTGGGACTTTGTCAAAGGCTTTACTGAAGTCAATGTAGACAACATCCAATGCCTTGCCTTCTTCAAATTTTTTGGTAACTTCCTCAAAAGACTCGGCCAAATTGATTAGACATAACCTACCATGCATGAACCCATGCTGACTAACCTTAATCAGTCCATGTCTATCAAAATACTTACATGTCCGGTCTCCTTAGAATACCCTCCTTTAGTTTTCCCACAACTGATGTCAGACTCACTGGACTATAATTTGCTGGTTAATATTTGGAGCCTTTTTTTAAAACAGTGGAACAACATAGGTATCCTACATTCCTCTGGTACCTTTCCTGACACTAATGATGATGTAAATATCTCTGCTAGGTCTCCGGTAATTTCTGCATTTGCATCCCTTTGGGTCCGAGGGAATACCTTGTAAGGCCCTGGGGATTTATCCACCCTGATTTGCCTCAGGATAGCAAACACCTACTCTGCAATCTGTACAGGACCCATGAAGTTAATGTGTTTTGCTTCACTTCTATAGAATCTGTGTCCACATCTCAAGTAAATGCAGATGCAAAAAATAATTAAAATCTCCACCATTTGTTTTTGCTCCACAGAGTGATTAGCAATCTGCCCTCCAGAGGATCTATTTTGTACATTGCAATCCTTTTGCTTTTAACATATCACTAAAACCCCTAGGATTTTGCTTCACTGTTCCTGCTAGAGTAACGTCGTGCCTTCTTTTAGCCTCCCTGATTACTTGCTTATGTGTCTCTTGCATTACTTCTACTCCATAAACTTCTCACTTGTTCCTTCCTTGTCACGCGGGGGGCGTTGGGAATGGACCCAAGTGCAGGACACAGACACTGAAGTACTAGGAACGGGACGGGACAAAACTAAAACACAGGACAGGTCGCAGACTAGGCTAGGGAAGCAGGACCAGGACGAGGGACTGGGAACAAGGAGCCTGGGCATGGACTCCGAGCCCGAGACTGGACAAGAACCCAGAACCTGGGTCTTGACTTGGGCTTGGACCCCAAACCAGGTGAAGACATGACGAGGCCTGGGTTCTTGGAGCTTGAGGCTGGGGTCTTGAAGGCAGACTAGGAACCGTACATCAACATAAAGCCAGGGCTTATCCATCGACAAGCCGGGACTCCTCTTTAACAAGACACTAACGTGAGATTGGACAGTACATAGACACAGAGCCGGGACTTATCCTTCGATAAGCCAGGACTCAACTTTCACTCCACACCAAGGTGGGACAGGTCCACCCATCTGATAACGGCAGAACAGCCGGACTTACCCGACAGAGGCAAAGACAAGGCAAGACAGATTCCCCCTGCAGGGCAACAGCAGAATGGCCTGACTTACCCCACAGAGGAGAGAACAAGACAGATCATCCCACAGGGTAATGGCAGAATGGCCTGACTGACCCCACAGGGCAAGGACAGGAAGAGACAAACATCGAAGAATGACAGACAGTTCCATCTCTGCATCAGGGTTGCTCCAAGTCCCAGTTACGGCCATCAACCTCAGCTGGCTATGGAAACAACTAGATCCCTACCTAGCTCGGAGAGGCTGACGGCCACCCAGCTGGCCCAGGAAACAGCTGAATCCATACCACAATGACAGCTCCGACTACTGACAGCAAGACTCCCAGAAGCCACGGTTCTCCAACGCAGCCTAAAGCTGGCAAGTGGCTGTTCTAGCCTTCCACCAGCCATTTGCTCCCAGGAAATCTTGACAAGACAACCCCCCAACCACACTCAATCCCAGGGCCACTTATATACCCAGCCCCAAGATGAGCATCAGATGCTTATGATTAATTCCAACCAAAACAAGGGACTGCCGGAGGACCTGGAGTCCGGAGTCCGCGGACTGGACCGTGAACCGGAATGTGGACTTCGGACCGGACCGTGACATTCCTGCCTTTACCTGCTATGCACCTTCTTTCTTTCTCTTCACCCGGGCCTCATTATCCCTTCAAAACCAAGATTCTATACATGTGTTCTCTTTACCTTTTATTCTGACTGATACATTCAGTCTTTGTACTCTCAAAAGTTCGCTTTTGAGCCCCCCCCCCCCCACCTCTCACTTACCAAGTGCACATTTGCTATAAAATACCCTGTCCCAATCCAGACTTGCCAGATAATTTCTGATATGATCAACATTGGGCTTACTCTAATTTAGAATCTCAATCCTTGAACTAGACCAATCTTTATGCATATATACTTTGAAACAAGCTAATGGCTTTAAGGTGGCTAAATGCAGTGTTCCCCTACAGAAACTTCTGTCACCTACCCGATCTCATTCCCTAACAGCAGATCCTATCACACGCTCTCATTGGGACTTCCACGTACTGATGAAGGTAACTTTCTTGAACACAAACTTTATCCCATCTAGTCCTTTTATAGCCTGGGATCCCCAGTCAATAAGTAGAAAGGCAAAATCACCTCCTATACCAACCTTATGTTTATTGCAACAGTCTGCGATCTCTTTACATCTAAATCCCGCAGACTGTCAGATGGTCTGTAATATCGCCCCATTAACGTGGTCATAACTTTCGTATCTCTCAGTTCCACCCATAACGCCTCTCTAGACCAGTTCACCAGTCTATCCTGACGTCCCGCTGCCGTGACATTTGTTCTGACTAGTAACTCCACGCTTCCTCCTTTAACCCTTCCCGCTCTGTTACGTCTAAAACAACAAAACCCCTGAATATTAGGGTGCCAGTTCTGCCCCTCCTGCAACCAAGTTTCTCTCATGGCTACAGTGTCATGATTCCAGGATCTGATCCATAGCCTGAGCTCATCCACCTATATTATGATATTTCTTGCATTGAAATATACACAGCTCAGGACATAGTCGCACCATGCTGAACTTTTTGATTCTCGACTTTGAGGTTTTTCAACATCTGTTTCCACAACCTCTCCACTAATTGTTCTGGCACTCTATTTTCCATTCCACTGCAACTCTAGTTTAAATACCACTGTGCACCATTAACAATCCTTCCCGCTAGGATGTAAGTTCCACACCAGTTTAGGTGCAAACCCTCCCTTCTATACCAGTCCACTTTCCTTCGAAGACAGCCCATTGATCCAAAAATATTATGCCTTCACTCCTACATCAACTCCTTACCTATGTGTTAAACTGTATAATCATCTAGTTCTGGTGTCACTAGCCCGTGACACGAATACCGATCCTAGAATCTCAACCTTGGAGGTCCTGCCCTTTAACTTAACAATTAACTTTCTGAACCCCCTGTGCAGAACTCGTCACTCGTCCTTGGTACCTGCATGGATCACAACCTCTGGGTGTTCACTCTCCCAACTGAGATGCCCCAGAACCTGGCAGCCGGGAAGCCACATACCATCGGGAATCTTGTTTTTGCCCACAGAGTCTCCTGTCTGCTCCACTAACTAACGAATCCCTAACAACACAGGGTGCCTTTTCTCCGTACAACCCTTCTGGGTGACAGAGCCAAACTCAGTGACAGAGAAACGCCCACTGCAAATTTCCACTGCGAGGTCATATTCCTCCCCCACCCCACCCCCATAGTGTCCAAAGTAATATACCTGATTTTCAGGGGGATGGTCACAGGGGTATTCTGCACTGGCTCCTTAACCCCTTTCTATTTCCTGACTGTCACCCACTTCCCTATGCCCTTGCCCTTGTGTGTAACTACATCGCTACATGTCCTATCTATCATCCCTTCAGCCTTCCGAATGACCAGAGTTCATCCAATTCCACTCCAACTCCTTAACACGGATTGTTAGAAGCTGCAGCTGGCTGTACTTGTCACAATTGTAATGATCAGAGATACTGAAGGACACCCTGCCTTCCCACATCCCACAAGAGGACCATTCAACTGCCCTGCCTGGAATCTCTACTGCCCCAGCTGAGCTAATGTAAAGAAGGGGTGAGGGAAACATTTCTTTTTCACTTTTTCTGACTGAGGCCTCGAAGAGATAAAGCCTCAGGATCACCACTCTGACTTTGTCCACTCCGACAATCGCTGCTGTGCTTGCCCCTGCCTTCCTTTAATTTGCACTTGCTAATCAATTATTTAGTCAGAGCTGCAAATAAACTACTGTGACGTGGTCTTTTCTACACCGTTAGCGAGCCTGAGTGAAATTCCCTCTCTTCAAGCTACTGATCTCACGATCGGTCGCTGGTCAAAGATGCAAAAAATACTGTCGCGTGTTGCCACTCAAAATTCTGAATTCCAACAAACATTGTTAAGTGAAGGCAGCTCTGACGGAATGCTTTGCTCCTCCCCAGGGCTGAGGGGTTTATGGATGGTGGTAATTAGTGTCAAGCCTGGCTGGGGTTGTCACGATTCTCCAAATCTGTCATTGTGTGATCTCAACCTGGCTACATTGTCTCCCTCATATATCTCCAAACTAATTCCCATGATGAGCAAAATATAAGGGGTGGGTCAAATTCAAATCTGCAAATGAATTATGCATAGATAAACAAAGTAAAATGCATAAATTAAGTACTGTAGGGTGATATAAAATGAAGGTGATGATATAGAAATCTTTTTTCATAACAACATGCGGGCATTCTGGAGGCAGACGCAGTAGAATTTCACAAATCCAAAAATACATCACATTGATATACCCTGAGGACCAAAGAGATTTTGACATGTTGGTCCTCATAAATCAAAGTATTGAGTACAAGAATTGGCATGTTATGTTCAAGTTGTATCAGATGTAAGTGAGTATTTGTGCATTTCTGGTCACCCTCCTGCAGCCAAGGTATCAATAAGTTTGAAAGAGTGCCCAAAAATGTGACGAGATGTGTTGATCTTGGGGACCTGAGCCTTCCATTCCCGTCCCGAAATGCCGACGGTTTGTTCATTTTCACGGACGATGCCTGTCCTGCTGTGTTCCTCCTGCATTTTGTGCATGCTGCTTTCGATTTCCAGGATCTGTGAAATTCCAAGTGTTCTGGATAGGGTAAATGCAAGGAGGCCTTTCCCCCTGAGGATGAGCGCGATCAGAACTAGACGTCAGGATACCGGGTGAAGGGTGAAATGTTAAGAGTGAATATGAGGGAGTGTTTTTTACTCAGTGTGTGGTGAGAACGTGGATGGACTGCCAGCATAAGTAGCAGATGCGGGGTCGATTTCACCCCCTTATGCGGATGTGAGGGGTGTGAAGGGCTCTGGTACTACTGAATTTCCATGGGACTAGGCAGCACAATTGTTCAGCATAGACTAGATGGACCGATTGGCCTGCTTATGTGCTGTACTGTTCAACTGTTGTAAGGGCAAGAGGCTTATTTCACAATAGGTCCATTGAAATGTCCCATCGAAGCTGACCTTGAGCCTGGTGGTCGGTGTTTTCAGGCTCTGGCATCTGGAGAGGACAGATGAGAGGACCTCCGGGGTATTCGGGCTGTTTGGTTCTGCTGGCTCTTTACCGAGACAAAGTCCGCAGAGGGGAAGCTGGTTCCTGAGATGTGCTGAGCTGTGTCTATGGATTCTTATGGTTTCGTGCAGAATAATTGCCATAGCAAGGCATTATATATCCAATGCTTTCTATTGTGCATCGATAAAAATTTGTAATGTACATTGCGAGCACGCAAACATTCTTTGTTTGTGCCCTGCATTTGGGTCTGTGGTAAACTATGTATACCTGTCTGGACACGTCCCTCTGCTGACTGATCCTGTGGCTCCTCCCACAGACCCCTTTATAGAGGCGATTGGGGCACTGCTCCTCCCTCAGTCTCCGAGATGTCGTGCTCCCTTTTGCTGCTAATAAAAGCCTATCGTTCACTTCCAGTCTCCGAGAGTTATTGATGGTGCATCAATTTTATTAGTAGCAATTTTAAAACATGGAGAGCATTTTACGACCCAACAGATTGGATGTCGCCCCTCAATCCCAGGAAGCCGGCGACGCTTTCGAACTCTGGCTAGCAAGCTTCGAATCGTACCTGGAGGAGATTCACGTGACCGATCCTGCCACGATGAGCAGGGTTCTCCTCTCCAGGGTCAGTCCAAGGGTCTACTCCATGATCAGAGACCAAATGGACTACCGGGGTGTGATGGATGCCCTCAAAAGGCAAAACCGGCAGCTGGTGAACACTGTCTATGCAAGACATCGCTTAGTGACACGGCGGTAGTGGGCCGGAGAGTCGAGCGCTGAGTTTGTCCGGGCCCTACAGACACTCTTGCGGGCCCACGACTGCAGGGGACTGACGGCGTAACAGCATGCGGAGCTGCTAGTAAGAGACCCTTCGTTACGGGGATCAGGTCAGTGTACGTGTGCCAGTGGCTGCTGGGACACACCAATCTTACCTTACATTCGGCGATCGAGCTGGTCGACACGCTGGAGGCCATTCTGCACAATGCTGACACTGTCCAGGCGCGCGATCTCCCGCTGGCCTCATGGACGCTGCAGACCCCGCAACCCGCTGGCGAATCGACCTCGGCTGCTGCCAGTCGCAAGTCCGCGCAGTGTTACTTCTGCGGACTCCAAAAGTACCCCCGAAAACGCTGCCCGGCCCAAGAAGCGACCTGCTCCAGCTGCAGAAAGAAAGGCCACTTCGCCAAGGCCTGTAAGACCAAACCGCGAGTGGGGTCGAGCAGCACCGCGTGCGAGGCATGGGGGTCGCCATCTTGCCCGCCCACCACGTGCGAGGCATGGGGGCGGCCATCTATGTCGGCGCCACCTCGCCCCGCCTCCGACCCACGGGTGCTTAAGGGGCACCTAGACGGCAATTCAACTCTGGCCTCCGTGACCCTCGACCAAAGTGCTCCACACCAGCTTGCAAGGTCAATGATGGACATCCTGGTGGAGGGACACAGGCAGCACTGAGAGTTTTATTCACCCGGACACGGTGCAACGCTGCAGACTTGTGACACGGCCGGTAAGCCAGAGGGTCATCATGGCTTCTGGATCGCATTCCACAGACATCCGGGGGGGTTGTGTAGCGACACTGGTGGTGCAGGGCACAGAATATCGGGACTTTGCGTTATTGGTCATGCCTCAACTGTGTGCCCCTGTGCTATTGGGGCTCGACTTCCAGAGCCACCTGAAAAGTGTGACAATGGAGTATGACGGGCCCCTCCCACCAATCACTGTCAGAAATCCTCAGTTCTGTGGACTTCGTCATATACCCCGCTACTGACCACACACACACACACCGAACCACACATCCCACCCAACACCATGCCAACAGCCGCGCTACAGACACCACATGTAGCCTCTCCACCCTCAAGATCCCTCCCCCACCGCTGTTCGCCAACCTGACCCCCGACTGTAAACCTGTGGCAACTAAAAGCAGGAGGTACAGCGCGGGGGACTGGGCCTTCATTCAGTCAGAGGTGCAGCGGCTGCTCAGGGAGGGGATCATTGAGCCAAGCACAAGTCCTTGGAGGGCCCAGGTGGTCGTTGTTTGGACCGGGCAGAAAAATAGGATGGTCATGGACTATAGCCAGACCATCAAAAGGTTCACGCAGCTTGACGCGTACCCCCTACCCCGCATCGCGGATATGGTCAATCAGATAGCTCAGTACAAGGTGTACTCGACCATAGACCTAAAATCCGCTTATCACCAGCTCCCCATCCGCCCAGAGGATCGCCCCTACACCGCCTTCGAGGCAGGCAGCAGGCTCTATCACTTCCTGCGCGTCCCATTTGGTGTCACAAATGGTGTCCCTGTCTTCCAGAGGGAAATGGACTGGATGGTGGACCAGTGCCAACTGAAGGCCACGTTCCCATATCTGGATAACATCACCATCTGCGGTCACAACTGGCAGGATCTTGACACTAACCTCCAACGATTTTTCCAAATGGCCAAAGCTCTTAACCTTACCTATAACAGGGACAAGTGTGTATTCGGAACCACCCAACTTGCTATCCTTGGGTATGTCGTGGAGAACAGAGTCATTGGCCCTGACCCCTACCCTATGCACCCCCTGTTGGAACTCCCTCTTCCCACCACCCTCAGAGCCCTCAAACAGTGCCTGGGCTTCTTTTCCGATTACGCCCAATGGGTCCCTCACTACGCAGACAAGGCCCGCCCCCAGTCAAGTCTACCACATTTCCCCTCTCAGCCGAGGCCCGCGCGGCCTTCAGCCGCATTAAAGGGGACATTGCCAAAGCAACGATGCATGCGGTGGTCGAGACTATTCCCTTCCAAGTAGAGAGTGACGCCTCCGACTTCGCGCTGGCTGCTACCCCCAATCAGGCAGGAAGGCCGGTATCATTCTTCTGTCATACCCTTCAAGGCCCTGAAATTCGGCACTCCGTGGTGGAGAAAGAAGCCCAGGCCATAGTGGAAGCTATTAGGCACTGGAGGCACTATCTGGCTGGCAAAAGGTTCACCTTGCTGACCGACCAGCGCTCAGTTGTGTTCATGTTCAGCAACCAACAGCTGGGCAAAATCAAAAATGATAAAATTTTGAGATGGAGAATCGAACTCTGCACCTACAACTATGACATCCTGTACCAGCCTGGCAGGCTCAATGAGCCCCCTGATGCCCTATCCCGGGGAGCATGTGCCAGTGCGCAGCTCGACCGGCTATACGCCCTCCATGCAGATCTTTGCCACCCGGGGATCACCCGGCTTCACCATTTCGTGAAGGCCCAGAACCTGGCTCACTCCCTTGAGGAAATCAGGACGATGACCAGGGACTGCCAAGTCTGCGCTGAGTGCAAACCGCACTTCTGCCATCCTGAAAAGGCACAACTTATCGAGGCCACCCGCCCCTTTGAGCAACTGAGTGTCGACTTTAAGGGCCCCCTTCCCTCCACTGACCGCAATGTGTACTTTCTTAACATAATCGACGAGTACTCGCGATTCCCCTTTGCCATCCCCTGCCCCGATACCTCTGCCACATCTGTCATAAAAGCCCTGCGCCAGCTCTTCACTCTGTGGATATTCCTGCTATATCCACAGTGATAGAGGGTCCTCGTTTATGAGTGATGAGCTGCGCCAAACCTGCTGGCTAGGGGTATTGCTACTGGTAGGACCACGAGCTATAATCCCCGGGGGAATGGACAGGTGGAGAGGGAGAATGCCACAGTGTGGAAGGCCACACTCTTAGCCCTTAGGTCAAAGGGATTGCCGGTCTCTCACTGGCAGGAGGTCCTCCCCGAGGCGCTCCACTCCATCCGCTCCCTGTTATGCACATCCACCAATGCCACCCCTCATGAGCGACTCTTTTCTTTTCCCAGGAAGTCTGCCACTGGGACCACCCTACCGGCTTGGCTGGCGTCCCCAGGGCCAGTGCTGCTCCGGAAACATGCGAGGAGCAATAAATACTCCCCGCTGGTCGAGAGGGTTCACCTTCTACATGCAAACCCCCAGTATGCCTACGTGGTCTTACCTGATGGGCTGGAGGACAGGGTCTCCATCCGCGACCTGGCACCCACAGGAGCACCAGACCCCTACCCCGAACACTCCACGGTGACTATGAACCCCTTACCCACCGATGTATATACCCACGAGACACCGTGCACGCCCAGCCCTACACAGACTCCTCACGACACTCCCATACCGGGCGCCATGCACTCGGTGAGGGGTTACTGATGCCCAACGGGGCTGGCACCTCAAGTCAGTCCGGAGCCAGCACAACCACCGTCACCGGTGCAATCACCACCGGTGCTACGTAGATCGCAGCGACAGACTCGACCGCCTGATAGACTTAACCTGTAAATATACTTGTAAGAAACTTCGCCCTGTGGGGACTCTCTTTTAAAACAAAGGAGGGGTGAATGTGGTAAACTATGTATACCTGTCTGGACACGCCCCTCTGCTGACTGCTCCTGTGGCTCCTCCCACAGACCCCTGTATAGAGGCGATTGGGGCACTGCTCCTCCCTCAGTCTCCGAGATGTCGTGCTCCCTTTTTGATGCTAATAAAAGCCTATCGTTCACTTCCAGTCTCCGAGAGTTATTGATGGTGCGTCAGGGTCCTTCCCCAGCAGCCTTGCCCCTACATTGTGACAGAGCGCTCTCGCCGAACATGGACCCAGCAGACACAAACACTGTTTATTCAAACTCCCGTTAGCCAGAATCCCGCACAGAGTGCAATTTAGAAATTCAAGATAGTGACTCAAAGTCCCAGTTATCAGTTTAGGGGGATGGGGTAAATACGTCAGTTATATAAGGTCAAGGTGTTGTTCTGTTTTGCCCGCCGACCAAAACCCCCTTCACCACCCGGGTCATTGATAATACGGGCAAACCTGTTGGTCGCCTGGAGGCTCCCATTGGGGGGGCGGGGGGCGGATACTGTCATGGTCCGGATTGGGTTCCCTTTAAATTTACCTTGTCTGTGTTACGATCCGACCGTTGGATCCTTGTTTCCCTTTAATTCCTTGTTTTCCCGTGTCCCTTGGGCTTGGTGATTAAAGGCAATTTACTCGCGACCGAACCGGCAGTTTATAAGTTTCCGGCTTCAGCCGTTCAGCGAGTGAGCGTTAACGAAGCTGGTGCGAGTCAAAGTCATCTATCCGGAGCCAACTAGGTTTCTTGCCGGAGCAAGCCAAGTCTCCTCCCGAAGGAAGGACCAGCAAGCCGCCTTCCCTTGCCCGAGCAGGTCCGGCAAGGTTAACCCGCCAGGGTGAGTCAAGAGCTCCCGCTGCTTGGAGCAAACTTGTGCCCAGTTATAGTACCGTCTATCGTTGTGTGGTCTCCGTATCCATGTCCTGTGTTTAAAAGGGGTCCCGGCCGTGTACCCTAGAAGGGTCAAGAAGAGTCCCGACTCCGTCCTGTTCCTAAGGAGGATTCCAGGCTCAATGCTTTCTATCCTGTGTCTGAGTCTGTCCGGTGAATAAGAAACTTAGAAAATAGGTGCAGGAGTAGGCCATTTGGCCCTTTGAGCCTGCACCGCCATTCAGTATGATCATGGCTGATCATCCAACTCAGAACCCTGTACCTGCTTTCGCTCCATACCCCTGGATCCCTTTAGCCACAAGGGCCATATCTAACTTCCTCTTAAATATAGCCAATGAACTGGCCTCAACTGTTTCCTGTGGCAGAGAATTCCACAGATTCACCACTCTCTGTGTGAAGAAGTTTTTCCTCATCTCGGTCCTAAAAGGCTTCCCCTTTATCCTTAAACTGTGACCCCTCGTTCTGGACTTTCCCAACATCGGGAACAATCTTCCTGCATCTAGCCTGTCCAATCCCTTTAGAATTGTATATGTTTAAATAAGATCCCCCCCTCAATCTTCTAAATTCCAGTGAGTATAAGCCTAGTCGATCCAGTCTTTCTTCATATGAAAGTCCTGCCATCCCAGGAATCAATCTGGTGAACCTTCTCTTTACTCCCTCTATTGCAAGAATGTCTTTCCTCAGATTAGGGGACCAAAACTGCTCACAATACTCCAGGTGTGGTCTCACCAAGGCCTTGTACAACTACAATAGAACCCCCCTGCCCCTGTACTCGAATCCTCTTGCTATGAATGCCAACATACCATTTGCCTTTTTCACTTGCTGTACCTGCATGCCCACTTTCAAGGACTGGTGTACAATGACACCCAGGTCTCGTTGCACCTCCCCTTTTCCTAATCGGCCACCATTCAGATAATAATCTGTTTTCCTGTTCTTGCCACCAAAGTGGATAACTGCACATTTATCCACATTAAATTGCATCTGCCATGAATTTGCCCTCTCACCTAACCTATCCAAGTCACCCTGCATCCTCTTGGCATCCTCCTCACAGCTAACACTGCTGCCCAGCTTCGTGTCATCCGCAAACTTGGAGATGCTGCATTTAATTCCCTCGCCTAAATCATTAATATATATTGTAAACAACTGGGGTCCCAGCACTGAGCCTTGCGGTACCCCACTAGTCACTGCCTGCCATTCTGTAAAGGTCCCATTTATTTCCACTCTTTGCTTCCTGTCTGCCAACCAATTCTCTATCCACATCGGTACCATACCCCCAATACTGTGTGCTTTAAGTTTGCACACTAATCTCCTGTGTGGGACCTTGTCAAAAACCTTTTGAAAATCCAAATATACCACATCCACTGGTTCTCCCCTATCCACTCTACTAGTTACATCTCCAAAAAATTCTATAAGATTCGTCAGGCATGATTTTCCTTTCACAAATCCATGCTGACTTTATCTGATGATTTCACCTCTTTCCAAATGTGCTGTTATCACATCTTTGATAACCGACTCTAGCATTTTCCCCACCACCGATGTCAGGCTAACCGGTCTATAATTCCCCAGTTTCTCTCTCCCTTTTTTAAAAAGTGGGGTTACATTAGCCGCCCTCCAATCCTCAGGAGCTAATCCAGGATCTAAAGAGTTTTGAAAAATTATCAGTAATGCATCCACTATTTCTTGGGCTACTTCCTTAAGCACTCTGGGATGCAGACCATCTGACCCTGGGGATTTATCTGCCTTTAATCCCTTCAATTTACCCAACACCACTTCCCTACTAACATGTATTTCCCTCAGTTCCTCCATCTCACTAGACCCTCGGCCCCCTACTATTTCTGGAAGATTATTTACGTCCTCCTTAGTGAAGACAGAACCAAAGTAGTTATTCAATTGGTCTGCCATGTCCTTGTTCCCCATGATCAATTCGCCTGTTTCTGACTGTAAGGGACCTACATTTGTCTTAACCAATCTTTTTCTTTTCACATATCTATAAAAGATTTTACAGTCAGTTTTTATGTTCACTGCCAGCTTTCTCTCATAATCTTTTTTTTCCCTTTCCTAATTAAGCCCTTTGTCCTCCTCTGCTGGTCTCTGAATTTCTCCCAGTCCTCAGATGTGCCGCTTTTTCTGGTTAATTTGTATGTTTCTTCTTTGGACTTGATACTATCCCTAATTTCCCTTGTCAGCCACGGGTGCACTACCTTCCCTGGTTTATTCTTTTGCCAAACTGGGATGAACAATTGTGGTAGTTCATCCATGCGATCTTTAAATGCTTGCCATTGCATATCCACCATCAACCCTTTAAGTATCATTTGCCAGTCTTACAGGAATAAGCGCCAGGAGTGAGATTACTGGGGAGGGAACGATCCCTACAGAAAGCGCTGGAGGCGGGGGGGGGGGGGGGAGCTAAAGATACGTATGTTTAGTGGTAGGATATTCAAATGCATGTTAGTTATTTTCCAACAAATGACGCCTCTGATAAAGCAATGATCCCTAATTACTGTGTCACAATGTTCTGCCGAGTATAACTCACTGAACTGGGGTTTTCTTTTCATCTTGTGATGGAAAGGCTTCAAGCAGATTAACACTAAAGGTTCAGTTCATTGCATTGTGAAAATATATTAAATGGACTTCCGAACCAACAGAATGGGCTGCTGGCAACGGTGGTGGAGATGGATACGATAGGGTCTTTTAAGGGACTTTTGGATAGGTACATGGAGCTTGGGAAAACAGAGTAAGCCTAGTAATCCAGTAACTTCTAAGGTAGGGACATGTTCGGCACAACTTTGTGGGCCGAAGGGCCTGTATTGTGCTGTAGGTTTTCTACGCTTCTATTATATGGCAGACCAGGAAGTGCGACTCCATGACAGGGTGAATTGTGAGATCAAGAAACCATCTAAACTTACAATTATCAACAGTCTTATAACATTGAGATACTGTAGCGTGCAAAAGTCTTATACCTGGGATGCTGAAAACTTTAGCACAGCACTGTGTTTGACAGCATGAAGCGGAAAGTGAGTTTGTGAATCTGGCAGGAGCAAAGTATGTTTGAAATGGCGAGGGTGGAGTGTCGAGGGAGGGGTGGCCGAGAAGGAATGCGACAGGTGGTGGGGGCCCTGCAGTTTCCATACCATGCAGTCGTGCAACATGTTAGGATGCTCTTTATTTCACATCTGTAGAAGGGTGTAAGTATTGCTGTGCGTAGGCCATCTCTCTTCAGCCTCCGGAGAGAGAGTTATCTTGACTTCCATTCTCGATGTCGTCACTTGCAGAGCTCAGTCATTTTGGATCGGCAACAACAACCCCTCCGCGGTCTCCATCAGCACAGGTGCATCACGAAGCTGTGTGCTCAGTCCCCTGCTCTACTCGCTTTGCACTCATGACTGTGTGGCTCAGCACAGCTTCAGTGCGATATTCAAGTGTGCTGACGACACCGCTGTCACCGGCTGAATCAAAGGTGGTGGCCAATCAGCATATAAGATGGAGACTGAAAATCTGGCTGAGTGCTGCTGTAACACAAACCTCTCACTCAATGTCAGCAAGACCAAGGAGCTGAGTGTTGACTTCTGAAGGAGGAACACAGAGATCCACAAGCGAGTACTCATGGGAGGGTCAGAGGTGGAGAGGGTCAGCAACTCTAAACTCCTCCGTGTTTTTATTTCCGAGAATCGGCCCTGGACCCGCCACCTATGTGCAATTGCAAGGCACCTCTACTTCTATACAAGATATTTAGAGGAATAGACAGAGTGGACAGCCAGCGCCTCTTCCCCAGGGCACCCCTGCTCAGTACAAGAGGACATGGCTTTAAGGTAAGGGGAGGGAAGTTCAAGGGGGATATTAGAGGAAGGTTTTTCACTCAGAGAGTGGTTGGTGCGTGGAATGCACTGCCTGAGTCAGTGGTGGAGGCAGATACACTAGTGAAGTTTAAGAGACTACTAGACAGGTATATGGAGGAACTTAAGGTGGAGGGTTATATGGGAGGCAGGGTTTAAGGGCTGGCACAACATTGTGGGCTGAATGGCCTGTACTGTGCTGCATTGTTCTTTGTTCTTTATGAGTTTGCGAAGATTTGGCACGACATCTAAAACGTCGGCAAACTTCTACAGATGTGTGGTGGAGAGTACATTGACTGGGTGCATCACAGCCTGACATGGAAACACCAATGCCCTTGAACGGAAAATCATACAAATGTAATGGAGACGACAGAGTCCTTCACGGGTACAGCCTTCCCCACTATTGAACACATCTACACAGGAGGCTGATGCAGGAAAGTAGCATCTGTCATCAGGGACCCCAATCACCCAGGACATGCTCCCTCTCACTGCTGCCATTGAGAAGAAGGTACAGGGGTCTCAGGACTGACAGAACGAGGGTCAGGAATACTTATTACCCCTCAAGCATCAGGCTCATGAACCAAAGGGAATGACTTCATCAACTTCACTTCATCATTAGATAATAGGACATAGGAACAGAATTAGACCATTCAGCCCATTGAGTCTGCCCCGTCATTCCATCAAGGCTGATCTGGATACACTTGCCTTCTCACCAAATCATTTGATGCCCTGACCGAGCAGGAAACGATCACCTTTTGCTTTAAATATGCCCACGGACTCTGCCTCCACCGCAGTCTGTGGCAGAGAATCCCACAGGTTTATACTCTGGCTAAAAAATTCCTCCTTATCTCTGTTCTAAAAGGTCACCCTTCAGTTTAGAGACTGTGCCTTTTAGCTCTGGTTAGCTGCTACAGAGGAAACATCCTCTCGACATCCACGCTATATAGTCCTTTCAACATTCGGTAGGCTTCAATGAGATCTGCTCGCATCCTTCTAAATTCCAGTGAATACAGGCAGAAAGCTGCCAAACACAGCTCATATGTTAACCCCTTCATTCCCAGAATCCTCCTCATGAACCTCCTCTGGACTCTCTCCAATGAAAGCACATCTTTTTGGAGATATAGGCCCAAAACTTTTCTTAGAACTTAAAGAAACAACAGCACAGTGTGTCTTAATGCACTCACCATATTCTGTGTAAATCAAACTTGCCAACTCTTATAAGCTGCACCCCTGCCCACTCCACACTACATTTGTCCCCACTCACACACATCAACCTTAAAACTACATCTTGCTTTATTTGGGGCCATGGAGCATTGTGACCAGTTTTGGGCCCCTTCTCTAAGAAAATATGGGCTGGCATTGGAGATGTTCCAGAAGAGGTTCACGCGAATGATACCGGGAGTGAGAGGGTTAACATAAGAGGAAAGTGTGATGATTCTGGGTCTGTTCTCAATGGTGTTTAGCAGAATGGGAGGGGGTGAGCTCACTGCATTCTGTCAAAAGGCCGAGACAGAGGAGATGGTGAGAGGATGTTTCCTATAGTGGCGAGTCTAGGACCAGAAGGGACAGTCTCCGAATAGAGGGGTGTCCTATTAAAACAGAGATGAGGAGGACTTCGCTAGTCAGGGTATAGTGAATCTGTGGAATTCATTGCCACAAATGGCAGTGGAGGCAATGTCATTGTGTATATTTAAAGCAGAGGTAGGTAGGTTCTTGATTAATGAGGGTGTCAAACATTGCTCTGTAAAGGCAGAAGAAAGGGATTGAGGGTTAAAACAATTAATCATGACGGGATGGCTGATACGTCATGTGGGTTGAATGGCCTAATTCTGCTTTTGTAATTTGCGGTTGTAATTGAGGATGTCTTTACAAACACTCTGAGAACTAAGTAATACAACTCCATATCCAACAATGGGAAAATGGTCCATCACACACAAGAACACTTCCATACACAGGAAGAGGCAGAACAAACATGAAATTTGACAAGATTTCAAACAATCCATGGCCAAAGTCACTCAAATCTCATGTCTTCCCCATTCTGATATGTGCTCTGAAAAATAGCTGAAATTCTTGACCACATCTGCATGCCCTTTTGCATTTAGTTACTGCCATATGATTTGTTGATTAGGTCATTGGATTAACGAGCAGGTGTACCTAGTAAAGTGGCCAGTTGTATAAGTCACTCATAAGAAATTTGACTGGATGCTTGACAATATAAAAAAAGAAACATATTTCTCACTTCCTGCATCTGTAGTGTTCGGATTTCCAGCAAAAATCTCTGCCTTAGGCTATGGAAGCTTTCAATGGTACCGAACGTTTCTTCAGATATGAAAAGTGTAAAAGAGAAGTAGGAGTGGATCTCGGACCACTGGAAAACGATGCTGGAAGACACTAGCACATGGTGGAAGTTCCAGGTTTCAGGGCTCATGAAGTGTGTGAAGTTACCATTGTTAATGAGAAGGTTCTTGAGAACCGAAAGGTCTGAAGGTAGAAAAGTCATCTGAACCACATGGTGTACACACCAGAGTTTTGAAAGGGGTGGCTGAAGAGATCTTTGAGTCATTAGTAATGATCTCTCAAGAAACACCAGGTTCTGGAATGGTTCCGGAAGACTGGAAAATTGCAAATGTCACTCCACTCTTCAAAAAGGGGAAGAGGCAGAAGAAAGGAATTTACAGGCCACATGATAGCATAGCATGTAGTCAGCATAGTTTCCTCAAGGTAAAATCTTGCCTGACAAGTATATTTGAATTTTTTTGAAGAAAGAATAAGCAGGATAGACAACGGAAAATTGGTTCATCTTGTGTACTTGGATTTTTGGAAGTCCTTTGACAAGATGCCACACACGGAGCTGCGTTACAAACTACTCGCCCATGGTATTACATCGAATATCCTAACATGGATAAAAGAGATCAGGGTATGAAGGGTCCTGGCCCGAAACATCGACTGCTTACTCTTTTCCTTAGATGCTGCCTAGCCCACTGAGATCCTCTCGCATCTTGTGTGTTGCATGAAGGGAGCTTTTTCTGGTAACTCATGATGTTGCACAGGGGCCTGTGTTGGGACCGATTCTTTGTACATTATACGTTAATGATTTGGATGATAGAATTGTTGGCTTTGATGCAGACTTTGCAGATGATACGAAGATACGTGGAAGGCAAGGTGTGTTTGAGGAAGTGGAGCAACTACAGAAGGACCCAGACAGATTAGGAGAATGGGGAAAGAAGTGGAGATGGAATGCATTGTCGGTAAGTGTATGGTCATGCACATTGACAGAATAAATGAAAGGTTAACTATTTTTTTAAATGGGGAGAAAATAGAGTAAATACAAAAAAATACAGAGGAGCAAAATGACTTGGGAAACCTTGTTTAAGATTCCCTCAAGTATAATTTCCAAATTGAGACTCAGAAAAGATGACCAGTGCAGGTTGACCTCACACCTACTCATTGTTTTCTCCTGTCCATACTACACCAACCGCTGCCACTGGGCTATAAACGTGCAGGAGCAGTGTGGGGTTAAGTGCGTTGCACGCTGCCCCGGCTGGGGCTCGAACCAATGACCTTCAGATCGCTAGCCCAAAGCCTTAACCAATTGGCCACACGCCCCACTCACTGTCCTAAGTCCAATAGTGATTGCTGTCTGTGCGACGTTTACCGCCGCCTTAATTAGGCCTCTATCTACGATCTTTCTCTGGTTCTACATATTTGGCATGTTCAGCCCAGAATTGTGCAACAGGTTGTAGAGTCAATGTAGGAGGAGGTCAATTAAAAACAGATAACATTTCTTCACGTGGAACATGGTGTTCTCGTTGGATCTCGTTGCGTCTGCACCTTGTGGTTGGAAAACCGGTCTTCTCAGTCTCCTGCGGTGGATCAGTCTTGTCGCTTTCTGTGGACAGAACGAAACGGTTAACACGATTCTAGATCATGCAATGACACCACATCCGACTCCCTCCCCCCAATTCACTTATAACCTTTGAAGGGATTTGGATTGAGATATGAATGGGATTTCCCACAGAATAAATTTTGTCGTTGGTATCAGTGTTTGACAACAAAACTGGAGATGAGCCCAAACATTGATTCAGTTATTCAGTTGGAAACTTTATGATGACGTAACAATATAGGTCGTGTTGTTGACAGGAAGATGGTATTAGGCTATAGGATAATATTGATAAAGTAGTATGGTACTTAGATTCAGACCGTGAGCATATGAAATAGCATCAGACTTTCAGCATTCAGCTCTTCTATTCTGCTCTGCTATCCCATCGTGGTTGATTTATTATCCCTAACAACCCTGTTCTCCTGTCCTCATCCCATCATCTTTGACACCCTTGCTATTCAGGAACCCAACAATCTCTGTTTTAAGTATTGCCACAGGCATTTATGGCTGTAAATTCCACAGATTCAGCATCCTCTGGCTCAGGAAATCCCTCGGAATATCCATTCTGAAGGAAAATCCTCTATGAATGGCAGAGTGAATTTAATCCTGTCTGTGATACAGTTTCTAGGATACAGGTATTTGAATATCAGGTTTCTTAGGATGAATCTGGAAGAGAGGGAAATGGATACAAAAATCATAGGAACTAAGTAAATGAAACGTGTTGGGGACAGTAACAGATCGAGGCTGTAATTTAAGGAGGAACCTGATTATCAATGATATTAGAGACATGGAAATCATTTGAATACTTTTCAGTGTTAATATGTTTGAAGTTGATACACTACAGTTTAAACTGGATTATTGTTAAGGGAGATGGCTGCAGAGATTCAGTCAAGAGCTAAATCTCTGAGGGATTTCGCCTCATAGACTAGTCTTGTGTAGACCAAGAGACCAGATTCACCCTGGGTTGACTACACTACCTGATCCCAGTGCACGTGGGATGGCTAGAGTCGAAACTTTCCCGTATTGTTGTTTCTTCTGGGCTCCAGAGTGTCCTTTTGTGCACATCAACATTAGATTTGTAATTAGAATGTAGAACATTCCAGCACAGTACAGGCCCTTCAGCCCTCGATGTTATGCCAACCTGTCAGCCTTCTCTAAGCTCAATCTATTATTTATCATTTTGTTATTTACAGATACAACGACCCACCAAGTCGTGACACCCAGCAACTCAGGGATGTAATTCCAGCCTAATCACAGGACGGTTCACAATGAACAATTAATCTGATAACCGTAACATTTTTGGACCATGGGAGGAAGCCAGAGCACCCGGGGAAACCGACGCTCACATGGTAAGAGCGTACATTCTTTCTAACGAGGGGTGCCAGATGCTCTAACACTTTCCTCTAGTTCTGCCGAAGGGTCTCTGCCCGAAACGTCGACTGTACTTTTTCCATAGATGCTGCCTGGCCTGCTGAGTTCCTCCAGCATTTTGTGTGTGTCGCTTTAATTTACACTATCTGCAGGTTTTCTCTCGTTTGCTCCTACACATCCATATATTTGTCTATCATTTCGTGGCTGTTTAGCGGGTACATTTAATCCGAAAGGTATCTCAAAATGCTAAATAGTCCACAAATTCTTCTGAAGGAGTCACTCTTATGATGCAACGAGTATTTTCTACGGTGTTCCCACAAACAGCAAACGACAAGTACTGACTGGGTCGCCTCAAGTGTTTGAGCCAGTTCCCAACGTCCCCCGACTGTCTGAGTGAATCTGATTTCAGTCACATCACGGCAAGAGCCTTCAGCATTAGTACATACAGTACCTGAGTTTGTCACAGTAGAGTACGGTGCCCATCACTAAAAGGGCGAGAGTTTTCAGTCCGAGTGGGATACACAACATCCGCACGGTTTCAGAAGCGCCTGTCCCTGAAGTGAAAGTGAGAGAGGTCAATCCAGACTCAGGCAAAGTGGGAGAGACCAATAATGTAGACTGATTAAAATCTGTAGGTGTGTAGATGAATTTATCATTTAGCAGATTTTTACTGAAGAAGCTACAGCTGATAACTTGTGTGTGAAGGAATAAAAAAAAAGGGTGTTAATAAGAATGTAGAGATCAGAGTGACAAGAATTAAACATTTGAACAAAAGTTTTAATCTGTAGTAAGCCCATAGATCATAAGGTACAGGAGCAGGTCTGGGCCATTCGGTCCATCGAGTCTATTCCGCCATTCCATCATGTCCAGTTTGTTATCATGTTTGCTGTTGTGTGCTGGGGCAGCAGGCTGAGGGTAGCAGACACCAACAGAATCAACAAACTCATTCGTAAGGCCAGTGATGTTGTGGGGGTGGAACTGGACTCTCTGACGGTGATGTCTGAAAAGGGGATGCTTTCCAAGTTGCATGCCATCTTGGACAATGACTCCCATCCACTCCATAATGTACTGGTTAGGCACAGGAGTACATTCAGCCAGAGACTCATTCCACCGAGATGCAACACTGAGCGTCATAGGAAGTCATTTCTACCGGTGGCCATCAAACTTTACAACTCCTCCCTCGGAGTGTCAGACACCCTGAGCCAATAGGCTGGTCCTGGACTTATTTCCACTTGGCATGATTAACTTATTATTATTGAATTATTTATGGTTTTATATTGCTATATTTCTACACTATTCTTGGTTGGTGCGGCTATAATGAAACCCAATTTCGCTCGGGATCAATAAAGTATATCTGTCTATCTGTTATTCTTCTCAACTCCATTCTACTGCCATCTCCTGTAACATTTGATGTCCTTTCTAATCAAGAAGTTCTCAACCTCCACTTAAAGACCAAGATTTGACCTTCACTGTCATCTGTGGCAATGAATTCCTCAGATTCACCACCGTCTGGCTAAATAATTTCCCCACAACTCTGTTCTAAAGGGACGTTGTTCTATCCTGAGGTTGTGTCCTCTGGGTGCTCCGGTTTCCTCCCACAGTCTCAGGATGGACTGGCTCGTCGGTTAATTGGTCATTGTAAATCATCGTGGGCCTCACCAGCGCCCCCACCGGAAATCGTGTCTCCTCTTCAAGATCGTCCGGGGCGTCTACCAACAGGGCTTCACCCGTCGGCGCCCCGGGGAATCTGGGGGTCCCCATCACGAGTGCTACCTCCCCTGGTCAGATCACCTTGGGCCTCGCCTGCATACACCACACCGTCCCTCGTTTACACTCCGGGTCCAGCCCTTGGGGGGCAACCCCTTCTTCCAATACCGCTCTAACACTGGATGCACCGAGAGGGTCTCCAGAAAGTCTTCCCCCCTTTCTCCTTACAAGCTCCCAGGAGCCGTCGCACAACGGGGGAGTTAGTCCCCACCAGGAGGGCAGCACCACCGGTTTCCTCTGGGTCTGGACACACCAACACCAACGTCTGAATAGCTTCGGACACTCCCACATCGCCCTCCGAGAACTCCAATCTCACCGATAGGTACACATCGTACGGGTAGTCACCCTCGCTCACACCTCAAATCTGCAGGGCGTCAAATGGGATTACTGGCAAATGCTTTAGATATTTGTTGTAGGAAGACCGGTACAATAAGGTCACCTGCGATCCCGTATCAAGAACGGCTTTTGCGTAAAACTCCCTCTATTCGTAGACACACACTGGCACGGTGTCCTACCAGCCCATCCGGAATAGAGGCGTGGGCACCCGGTGGTCCCCTGGCTGATCTTTGGGAACGTGTTGCTCCAGAGGCTCCAGTCCGTTCCCTCACTGAGCCTCTCCTAAGTTTCCCGACACCTCTCCCTTCTTAGTCGCAGGGGGCTTTGCCCTCCGCGGGTCTCCTTGTCTCTCACAATCCCACCAAAAGTGTCCCTCCTCTCCACAGCTATAGCACACCCTCGGCCGCCCACAGTCCCGCCTGAAATGCCCCTCTTTCCCACAGTTAAAGCACACGCTGCCCGCCGCCCCTCCTCTTCCAGGACGGCCCCCGCTCCCAACCCACTGCACGGGCCGCCCCCGGGAGTGAGTACCTTCCCTGTTCTTCCCCTCCAGAGGGTGGTCCCTACTCCCCTGGGGGTTTTCAGTCTTCCACCCAGCCACTACTCCCTGTATCGCTGAGGATCGCTCCCGGTGGCCCGAGCCCCTTTTCCGCCCCAATGCTCTCTTCCTCCCGCACCTCTCTGACCAGTTGCCCGAAGGATGGAGGGGGGTCTTCCTATAAGCCTGCCGGATAGTCCACGCCACCTTGTCCTCCTCCAGAGAGCCACTGAATATCTGACTCATCCTCACGCTAGCCACGTCAGGCACCTTCACTACCCCCCGGCGCCGCAGCCCCGAGAGCATCCCCTCCATCCTAAATATGTACTCGGAGCGTTTTTCCCCTCTCCGTTGTTCCAGGCGTTGAAACTCTGCTAAAAGCAGCCAGGGTTTCCCTGACAACCCAAACGCTCCCTCCAAAACTTCTAGGCATTCCTCCACTGAAGCCCCAGGCTTCTCAGCTTTCAACTCCCGGACTGTTTTGGCTGCCGAACCCCTCAAACTTCCCACCAATCGCCGCCTCTTCTCCTCCTCCGAGCCTGGCCACTCCTCTAACATCAAAGACGTATGCTCGATCCAGGTCTCATAGTCCACCTCCCCGTCCGGGGTAGGCTTGGCTCCGGAGAACACCCCCAGCTTCAGCCGTGGCCTCTCGGCCACTCCCACCAGGGAGTTAAGTGCGGCTGCCAGCTCCGAGGCTTCCACCCTACCTGGGGGGCAGAGCCTAGTCACGCCTTCCCCCTCCGACCCCCCTTTACTAGTGCCGGGCACCTCTCTGGGGTCCACCTCTAGCTCTAGCTCCTCCTCCGGTGTCTCGTCATCCTCATCCTCGGAGAGGGTGTGGAGCCCCCACAGCCCCTCCTCCCCCGGTACACTGACCGTCGCTGCCAGTTCCAACGTCATGACGTCAGCACTTGTACGAACCAACACTCAACTAGACTCTACCTCTTAACCACACTGTCTAGCTACCAATTCCACCTGCCCAATACCTTTTACCAAACTTAACGCCCGCAGTAACGCATCTCCCGAAACTCGAAAATCCACCCCGCTCACTACACAGGCATACTGCACCGGTACATCTTCCAACTCGCACCAGCTAACAATCTTATCTCTGTCCACCTCTGGTCTGCTGCCTGCGCGATTCCACAGCCCATGACAATCCAATCCCGGACGAGCCCCCACAAATGTAACACTTACCCAACAGGCTGGTATATGTCGAGGGGAAAAGGAGATCCAGCCACTCACCAACCCCACCTCCCGTACATGCAGGTGCTGTGGGAATCAAGTATATGCTGCACGTACACACACGATATCAAACTCACACCAGATACTGTTATGGAATACACTTTAAAGATATTACTAAAACTAAAAGAGTACTATGCAATACAGTGTATATGAAGGAAAATAAAATAAAGTAAATGGCGCCAACTTATCAAAGTTAAGTCCATTTAGTGCACATCGTTGGAGCTCAACCATCGAACCACTCGACCCCTCGTCGCTTTCCTCCGACCTCCACGTCCTCGCACCTGGGACCAGCCCCGGTGGTCAACCGAGCAGTGCAGTGCACGTTCACTTTCCTCGGTGTCTCCTTCCTGCCTCCCCTGAAAAGACTGCAAAACCCCCAAGCTCCCAGCCCCACAAGACAAAATAACATTCCCCATTGGTTAACAAATGAATACAATCCCCATATCAGCAAGTCCAAAGCTAAACAACTGCGAGAGAAAACACTTATCAGACATAAAAGCATTCCTACTCTAGCAAACCAAAGAAGCCATTTTGTTTAACATACACAGCACATTGTACATTCTCCCCCCACCAGCAAATGTCATGCCCTCATGACATTACCAGAGTTCCCCAAGGCTTCTTGCAACACACAAAACCCAGCCCAGGTGTGGAAAGCAGCGACATAACTACCCAGAGCAGTAGAAATCACACTCTGTTCTCCTGGCACCACAAATGTTAACCGCTCTGGGGGCGCCTACTCCTCTGAGATCTGCATACCCCTTCTGCCGAACCTTCCGCCTCACTGGGCTCCCTCTTCACCTGTGAACCCTCTGCCTTGGACACCCCAGGTCTACCTGTCAGATCCTCACTCCCTCCCTCACGGGGCTCCCCCTCACCTGCGAACCCTCTGCCTCGGACACCCCAGGTCTACCTGTCAGATCCTCACTCCCTCCCTCACGGGGTTCCCCCCTCACCTGAGAACCCTCCGGCTCATGTTCGGGTTCCACCCTCTCTCCCCCCAACGCTGGCTGCCTCTCCATCTGACCCTCAACACCTTCCCTCCTCTTGCCCAACTTAGTAGGAGAAGGGCCGGGAGCCTCCTCTTCTGGTACTGAAACGCCAGTGAATGGGAGCAGGGGCCACTCATCTGAGTCGTCATCTTCCGAATCAGTATCCATTCCCAGGTTAAGGAACCCTACCGCATGTTACACTCTCCCCTCACCAGATTTAGTCATGTCCTCATGATGTTGAGACAATTTGCTAACCCTTCCTGCATAACACAAAGCCCAATCCAGGTGTAAAAGGCAGTGACATAGCTCCCCAACACAATAGGGGTCACACTCTGTTCCCCTGGTGCTATGTCGGTCAACCTATCTAGTGATCTCCTAATTCTCTGAGAGTTCTGCACCCTATCATCTAACTCTTCAGGTTCCGACACTACTGGGGATACTTCTGGTCTACCTGGCGAGGCCTCCCCCGATCTATCACTCGTTCCCACCTGCAACTCGGAGCCCTCTGTCCCGTGATCAAACCCTGCCTCCTCCCCTGCAGAGTCCTGCTGTAACCCAGGCTGCCCATAGATAGCCCCCCCCCCCCAACACTTCACCTGTCTCAATGGGAGAAGGGCTGGGAGTCTCTTCCTCAATCAATGGGGAGTTAGTGAAAGGCAGCATGTACCACACATCCAGGTCCTCATCCTCCGAATCAGTATCCCTCTCAGGAGTGGGGGCCGGCCTAACCTTGCCTGTTGTGGGCCTGGCAGTCACCCCACATTTCTGCAGAGACCTCTGACTAGGTGTCGGTTCCAAGTCGGGCTCTGGGTCACCGGTCTTGGGCACCTTGTCCCAGGGGCAACAGGTGGTTCCGATGGAGAATCTTGACAGGCCCCTTCCCATCCTCTGGTTTCACCCGGAAAACTGGTAGGTTTGGCATCTGACTCTCCACCACCTAGCGGTCAGCCAACTTGTGCTTTCCAGGTAGCCCCAAATTCCTTATGAGGACTCAGTCTTCCAGCAGGAGTTGGGAGAACCTCACTTTCTGATCATACCTCCTCTTATTTCCATGATTCTGCTTGGCAGCCATGACCCCAGCCAATTCATAAGCCCTTTTCAACTTTCTTCTTATGTCAGCCACATACTTCAGATAAGTCTTCGGTGGTAAGTCACCCTTGTCAGTCCCAAAAAGGTCAATGGGCAACCTGGCCTCGCGCCCAAATTTCAGATAATATGGCAAGTACTCAGTAGCTTCATTTCGTGTACAGTTATAACAGTGAACCAGATGTCCAATATGTTGACTCCACCTGCTCTTCTTGCTGATCTCCAGGATCCCGAGCATGTCTTGCAAGGTCTGATTAAACCTCTCTGGCTGGGGATCACCCTGTGGGTGATAGGGCATGGTCTTTGACTTCTCAACTCCAAGCATGCCTAGTAACTCATAGATGAGTCTGCTCTCAAAGTCCCATCCCTGGTCACTTCTCCCATAACATTTTGCCACCATTGACACCCTATGGTCTTTGGTAGGAAAAGCCTGATCATATCTGGTGTAGTGGTCCGTGATGATTAAGACATTCGCTATGTTGCTAGTGTTGGGTTCTATAGACAGGAAGTTCATACACACCAGGTCCAGGGACCCCACACTCTGAAGGTAGGACAAGGGAGCTGCCCGCGTAGGCAGTGTCCTCCGCCGTATGCAGCGAATGTACGACTTAGATAGATAGATAGATAGATACTTTATTCATCCCCATGGGGAAATTCAACATTTTTTTCCAATGTTCCATACACTTGTTGTAGCAAAAACTCATTACATACAATACTTAACTCAGTAATAATATGATATGCATCTAAATCACTAACTCAAAAAGCATTAATAATAGCTTTAAAAAAAGTTCTTAAGTCCTGGCAGTTGAATTGTAAAGCCTAATGGACTTGCAGTATTCTTCAACCTCCGACCTCATTCGGGGCCAGTAAAACCGGTCTCTGAGCAACCCATAGGTCTTTTCCACCCCCAAGTGTCCAGAATCACCATGAAGTGACTTCAATGCCATACTGCAATCTTTCTTGGGCAGAACCAGCTGGCAATACCAGGGTTGGTCTGGAGGTGATGTGACTTGGTATAAGATCTGGTTTTTCAACTCCAGCCGAGGCCATTCTCCTAGTAATGGAGGCACTGAAGTGTGTTTCATCTTCTCCACCTGAGACATGTCTCCCCTTTTGAACATTGCCCAAATAGTGCCAATGCCCGGATCATCTCGCTGAGCAGCTGCCACTTCCCCAGAACTCAATTCCGGCAGCTGATTTGTCTTCAGAGCAGTCAGGCTACAGTAAACTTGGGGGATGGCGTCATCAGAAGTCCCTGATTGATCCACCGCTCGCTCCTGCCTTTCCTTTTCCTCTGCCTTCACGGTGATGGTGAACTGACATGTGGCCTTCACCCCCGGGGCAGGAACGCTCTCCCACTCCTTGTCCATGTCCAGTCCCTCATGCACCCGTCGGTACAAAGCATGTACATCAATGTTCTGGCTCCCTGGCCAGTACGTCAGGCTGAAATCATAGGTAGACAACGCTGCCAACCACCGATCCAGGGACCCCGAGTCCTGGATGCCTGTGGCATCCAGTTTCGCCGAACTCAGGATATAAGTTGGGGGATTGTTGTCCGTCCGCACCTCAAACTTGGCCCCGTAGAGATAGTCACTCAGCTTATCCACCACCGCCCATTTCAACGCCAGGAATTCCAACTTGTGAGTGGGATAGTTTTCCTCGGAGGGCGACAAACTCTGGCTGACAAACGCAACGGGCCTCAGTCTGGAGCCCTGATCTGATACAGGACACCCCCTAAACCCTCTCGACTGGCATCTGTGTTTAGTACATACGGTAATCGGGGGTCCGCAAAAGCCAGCACTGGTGCTTGGTTCAACAGTTCCTTCAGTGACTGAAAGGCCTCCTCACATTTTACATCCATATATAACCATATAACAATTACAGCACGGAAACAGGCCATCTCAGCCCTTCTAGTCTGTGCTGAACACTTACTCTCACCTAGTCTCACCGACCCGCACTCAGCCCATAACCCTCCATTCCTTTCCTGTCCATATACCTATCCAATTTTGCTTTAAATGTAAATACTGAACCTGCCTCTACAACTTCGACTGGAAGCTCATTCCACATAGCTACCACTGTCTGAGTAAAGAAATTCCCCCTCATGTTACCCTTAAACTTTTGCCCCCTAAGTCTCAACTCATGTCCTCTTGTTTGAATCTCCCCTACTCTCAATGGAAAAAGCCTATACAGGTCAACTCTATCTATCCCCCTCATAATTTTGAATATCTCTATCAAGTCCCCCCTCAACCTTCTACGCTCCAAAGAATAAAGACCTAACTTGTTCAACCTTTCCCTGTAACTTAGGTGCTGAAAGCAGGTAACATTCTAGTAAATCTTCTCTGTACTCTCTCTATTTTGTTGACATCTTTCCTATAATTCAGTGACCAGAACTGTACACAATACTCCAAATTTGGCCTCACCAATGCCTTGTACAATTTTAACATTACATCCCAACTCTTATACTCAATGCTCTGATTTATAAAGGCCAGCATACCAAAAGCTTTCTTCACCACCCTATCCACAGGAGATTCCACCTTCAGGGAACTATGCACCATTATTCCTAGATCACTCTGTTCTACTGCATTCCTCAATGCCCTACCATTTACCATGTATGTCCTATTTGGATTATTTCTACCAAAATGTAGCACCTCACACTTATCAGCATTAAACTCCACCTGCCATCGCTCAGCCCACTCTTCTAACTGACCTAAATCTCACTGCAAGCTTTGAAAACCTACTTCATTATCTACAACACCACCTACCTTAGTATCATCTGCACACTTACTAATCCAATTTACCACCCCATCATCCAGATCATTAATGTATATGACAAACAACATTGGACCCAGCACAGATCCCTGAGGCACACCACTAGTCACCGGCCTCCAACCTGACAAACAGTTATCCACCACTACTCTCTGGCATCTCCCATCCAGCCACTGTTGAATCCATTTTACTACTTCAATATTAATACCTAACGATTGAAACTTCCTAACTAAACTTCCATGCGGAACCTTGTCAAAGGCCTTACTGAAGTCCATATAGACAACATCCACTGCTTTACCCTCATCAACTTTCCTCGTAACCTCTTCAAAAAATTCAATAAGGATTTGCCAAACATGACCTTCCACGCACAAATCACATTGACTGTTCCTAATCAGACCCTGTCTATCCAGATAATTATATATACCATCTCTAAGAATACTGTAACGAAGGTGAAGCAACTCTGTGGGGCCGAAGGGTACAAAGTCGCCCCCTCCTTTTTGAGAATTGCAAGATTGCTATTATTTCGGGTCTGAGACCCAGGAAATGAGAGAGAGACACACAGAATACACAACCAGGTGGAATGTGTCCTGACATAAGCGGAATGGAACCACTGATTATTGCCATTGTCTCTTGGAGAAGGAATCATGTATTGAGTACTGTACTATTCATTGAAACCTCTCAGGGGACAACCAGAGTGGTCTGGTTGAGGGATTGCATCGTCCCAACCTGATTGACATCTGAGACCCCGTGAGTGAGGATAAAAGGAGGGTCTGGGGAAACACCCCTTAGACGCACCAGGAGAAATGCTAGAAATCCCGTGACAGCATTATTATACCGGCACTTTTAGGTTTAGTATTGACAATGTATATTATCTGTATATTTGCATTGATATTATTTTGTGTATTTTTACAAATAAATACTGTTAAAAATAGTATCATCAGACTTCAATGGACGTCTCTATCTTTGCTGGTAAGTCACCCAGTTATGGGGTTCGTAACAACGTGGGGCCTCATCTCAAGATTTGATACCAAATTGCAGGGCCAGTAAATCGGGCTTTTAAGTCCAAACTTGGATCTGGTTGCATGGGTAACCAGACGGGAAATCAGCAAAGATGGACGTAGACGAATTTATAAAAAACCCGACGCTGGAGGCGCTAGAGGCTGCCACAAAGTCGGACTTGATAAATATTGCGAAAGGACTAAACCTCACAGAGGTGAGGTTGTCAATGAAAAAGCGGGAGGTGCGGAGGACCAAAACTCAGTATTATATTGTGAAGAATGTGTTTTTGGCTGAGGTATTGGAAAATATCCCTGAAAAGGTACCAGCTAGTGGGACGGCTCAGTTAGAGTTGGAAAAATTAAGGTTGGAGCATGAAATTAAGTTAAAACAGCTGGAAGCAACTGAAAAGGAGAAGGAAAGAGCTGAAAAGGAGAAGGAAAGAGCCGAAAAGCAGAGGGAGCATGAGCTCCTGCTAAAGGAGTTAGAGGTGAAGAGGGAGCATGAAATTAAGTTAAAACAGCTGGAAGCAGCTGAAAAGGAGAAAGAAAGAGCTGAAAAGGAGAAGGAAAGAGTTGAAAAGGAGAGGGAGTATGAGGAGAAGGAGAAACAGAGAAAACATGAGCTGGATATGGAGAAGTTCAGGCAAGAGCAAAGAGCTCAAGGGCCAGACTGAGAGGAGAGATTTAATGTTAGTCGGGAGTTTAGGTTAGTACCTCTGTTCGAGGAGACGGATGTTGATAGTTATTTCTTGCATTTTGAAAAGGTGGCAGTGAGTCAGAAGTGGCCCAGAGATCAGTGGGTGGTGTTGTTACAAAGTGTGTTAAAAGGGAAGGCACAACGGGCATATGCGGCGTTGTCTGTGGAGGAGGAGGAGTCTGAGAATTATGAGGAAGTAAAAGAGGCCATTCTTCGGGCCTACGAATTGGTACCTGAGGCCTATAGACAAAAGTTCAGAAATTTAAAGAAAGTGTGGAATCAGACGTATGCAGAGTTTGCCTATGAGAAGGGTGTACTCTTGGATCGTTGGTGTGCAGCAGAAATGGTGGAAAAGGATTTTCGGCATTTAAGGGAGTTAATTCTGATTGAGGAATTTAAAGGTTGTGTTTCGGATGATATCCGGATGTATTTGAACGAGAAGCCAAATAAGTCCATATCCGAATTTGCCAGGTTGGCAGATGAATATGCCCTAACCCACAAGACAAAGTTTTCCTCGAATAAGAGTTACCAGAAAGACCGTGGGAACTGTAGAGAAAGCCTGCCGGCTGAGGCAGAGATTCAGCTGGGAGCTAGTGGTAAAAATAAGGAGGAAGAAAGGCAAGACGGCAGGAGGGGTCCTGGCTTGACCTGTTTTAATTGTGGATAGGTGGGTCATATTGCATCTAAGTGCTTTGCTCCGAGGAAGGAGACAGGAAAAGGGAAAGCAGCAGTCCCTACAGGATGTATTGTGTTGATCAGTAAATCGATGAGAAAGCCCCAGGTAGATAGAATATGAGAGGGGTGTGAGAAATTTATTTCAGAAGGGACCGTGTCTGTGAAAGAGGGAGAAACACCAGTTCCAGTGCGGATCTGGAGAGATACAGGAGCTGAGCAGTCATTGATTCACAGTAAGGTACTAGATTTTGGTCCTGAGACTGGAGAGGTAGCTTTGAGAGGCATAGGAAAAGGGCCAGAAACTGTGCCTTTGCATAGGATCATTATAAATTGTGAGCTGGTATCTGGACCAGTTGAAATAGGGGTGCGATCAGAATTTCCGAGAACTGATGTAGACATCCTTCTGGGTAACGATTTAGCTGGTGGTGAAGTTTGGTCGGCCATGGAGCTGATGAGCCAGCCTGTAAGTGTTGAGGACCCGCCCCTAGGTTCCAAGATCTATCCCGCATGCGCGATCACTCGCAGCATGTCGAGAAAGACAGCTGAGAACGAGACCAGTTTAAATGAGTCCTGTGTGGATTTGGCTGAGACGTTTTTACTGACCCTGTACCAAGAGGGGTTAGAGAGTGGTAAAATGGAGAATAGGGAGGTGAAAAAGAGTAAGGGAGAGGAGGTAGACCTACCCTTAGACAGGAGGAAATTTATAGAGGCACGGAGTAAAAATGAGGAACAGATAAGGCTGTTAGAAGGTCCAGGGTTGGACATGGATGATCTGTCTGGCTTGACAGAACTGTTTGAAGAAGTTGAAGAATTTAAATGTGTTCCCGATAATGAAATAAGGGTAGTCCTAGATGAAAAGGATGCCATTACCTTGAAGGAGTCTGCTGGGTTGGCAGATGAGGTTGTTTCAGCCCGCAGGGTTGAGTTTACTCCGAAAGTGAGTTGCCCAGAGAGTAACTGGGAGGATCAGGGGAACTTAGAATTTGAAAAGGGGATGGGTATTGAAAGCTTGGAAGAGGCAGATGTCCCGTTTGAGTGTGTTCAAGATGTGGATGTACGTGGTACTGAACCTAGTAATGAAACTCAGGAAAAGTCTGAGGTATTTGAATCAGTTAAAAAGGAATGCAGTCGTTGTGGGTCAGATGGACTTGGTTCAGTGAAGAAAGGGTTAACCTTGGTAGTAGTGGGAAGTGAGAATTCCCAGTTGTTTGTGTTCGAAGGTGTGTTAAAAGTTAGTGAGGAGATAAAAGGTGGTGGTGTGGATATTATTATTGAAGGGAAAGGGAAAAGTGTAGTTCCTAAATTGAATGAAGAAAATTTAAAGTCTGGATTGGTGTCAGAAGCAGTAACCAGGCTGAAGGAACAATGGCTTGTTAACACGGCGCCTGCGAATCAATTACAGTTTGATTTGGAATGCAAAGGTGCCCCACCTGCTAATGTTATTCAAGGGTGTGCTGCGAAGAGGCAGAGTGTGAAATGTTGTTTGGACAAAGAGGGATCGCTTGCAGATTTTAAACTGAAAACCAATAGAATGAAGGGTCCTGAAGATAAAACTAACGACTTGTTTAAAAATAAAGTATTGTGTGGAAATTCAGCAAATGGGCTAAGTTTGGAAAACCTTGTTGATAACACCAACAACACCATGGAAGATTGACTGTTAAGTTTGAAAGTAAAATAAAGATTAGCATGTGCATGAACTTTTGTAATATACACGAAAGCTAAGATCACAACTCTAGTTTCGTTTTGCTGAAGAAAAGGAATAAAAATAGGTGGTTATTAAATTGGAGTCTGATGCTACAGGAATTTATTAAGGTACAAGATATTAAGATATTAAAGGAAGTGACAATGTAATCGCTAACTGTTTAGATGCTGGATTGAATGTATAACTGTATTACTCTATAGTGAAAAAAACTCTTTTGTATTGTGTTAGATTCTGAAATCCTGTAAGACTCTGTATTAATTAATTTTTACCTGTGGCAAAAATCTTTAGAAGGAAGGGGGTGTTACGAAGGTGAAGCAACTCTGAGGGGCCGAAGGGTACAAAGTCGCCCCCTCCTTTTTGAGAATTACAAGATCGCTATTATTTCGGGCCTGAGACCCAGGAAATGAGAGAGAGACACACAGAATACACAACCAGGTGGAATGTGTCCTGACATAAGCGGAATGGAACCACTGATTATTGCCATTGTCTCTTGGAGAAGGAATTGTGTATTGAGTACTGTACTATTCATTGAAACCTCTCAGGGGACAACCAGAGTGGTCTGGTTGAGGGATTGCATCATCCCAACCTGACTGACATCTGAGACCGCGTGAGTGAGGATAAAAGGAGGGTCTGGGGAAACACCCCTTAGACGCACCAGGAGAAACGCTAGAAATCCCGTGACAGCGTTTTATAGCGAAAGCCGGTGGGGGCTCGTGTGCGTCCTCCCTTGCCTGGGTGGTGGGCTCACCACGGAAGAATGGTTTAGCTAAAGGAGAGGTCACAATTGAACGGCCACGACAACAAGAGACCTGACGGATCGAAATCATAAAGGAAGGTTGGAAAAACCCGTAGCGGTAAATGTTCCCATTCTCTCTCTCTCTCTCTCTCTCTCTCTCTCTCTCTCTCTCTCTCTCTCTCTCTCTCTCTCTCTCTCCCCTCTCTCTCTCTCTCTCTCTCTCTCTCTCTCTCTCTCTCTCTCTCTCTCTCCAACAATTGCAACACAGCGACAACCAAAAAGACGGCAGCTTGTGTGAACTGCAGTGAACTTTATATTTCCATCAGACAATACATTATCCCCTAGACAACGATAGAGCTTATTTCTTATTGATTATTATTATACCGGCACTTTTAGGTTTAGTATTGACGACGGATATTATCTGTATATTTGCATTGATATTATTTTTGTGTATTTTTACTAATAAATGCTGTTAAAAATAGTATCATCAGACTTCAACGGACGTCTCTATCTTTGCTGGTAAGTCACCCAGTTACGGGGTTTGTAACAATACTTTCCATTAATTTACCCACCACTGACGTCAAACTGACAGGCCGATAATTGCTAGGTTTACTCTTAGAACCTTTTTTAAACAATGGAACCACATGAGCAATACGCCAATCCTCTGGCACCATCCCAGTTTCTAATGACATTTGACATATTTCTGTCAGAGCCCCTGCTGTTTCTACACTAACCTCCCTCAAGGTCCTAGGGAATATCCTGTCAGGATCTGGAGATTTATCCACTTTTATATTCCTTAAAAGCACCAGTACTTCCTCCTCTTTAATCATCATAGTTTCCATAACTTCCCTACTTGTTTCACTTACCTTACATAATTCAATATCCTTCTCCTTAGTGAATACCGAAGAAAAGAAATTGTTCAAAATCTCCCCCATCTCTTTCGGCTCCACACATAGCTGTCCACTCTGATTCTCTAAGGGACCAATTTTATCCCTCACTATCCTTTTGCTATTAATATAACTGTAGAAACCCTTTGGATTTATTTTCACCTTACTTGCCAAAGCAACCTTGT